>NC_059231.1:11553599-11763599 GCF_020615455.1 Coregonus clupeaformis
CTGACCAGTTTCCCAGTCCCTGCCGATGAAAAACATTCCCACAGCATGATGCTGCCACCACCATGCTTCACTGTGGGGATGGTGTTCTCAGGGTGATGAGAGGTGTTGGGTTTGCGCCAGACATAGCATTTTCCTTGATGGCCAAAAAGCTCAATTTTAGTCTCATCTGACCAGAGTATCTTCTTCCATATGGTTGGGGAGTCTCCCACATGCCTTTTCCTTATTTCTTTCTTCAAGCAATGGCTTTTTTCTGGCCACTCTTCCGTTAAGCCCAGCTCTGTGGAGTTTACGGTTTAAAGTGGTCCTATGGACAGATACTCCAATCTCCGCTGTGGAGCTTTGCAGCACCTTCAGGGTTATCTTTGGTCTCTTTGTTGCCTTACTGATTAATGCCCTCCTTGCCTGGTCCGTGGGTTTTGGTTTGCGGCCCTCTCTTGGCAGGTTTGTTGTGGTGCCATATTCTTTCAAAAAATTTTATAATGGATTTAATGGTGCTCCGTGGGATGTTCAAAGTTTCTGATATTTTTTTATAACCCAACCCTGATCTGTACTTCTCCACAACTTTTTCCCTGACCTGTTCTGAGAGCTCATTGGTTTTCAAGGTGCCGCTTGCTTGGTGGTGCCCCTTGCTTAGTGGTGTTGCAGACTCTGGGGCCTTTCAGAACAGGTGTATATATACTGAGATCATGTGACAGATCATGTGACACTTAGATTGCACACAGGTGGACTTTATTTAGGTAATTGGTTGCACCATATCTTATTTAGGGGCTTCATAGCAAAGGGGGTGAATACATATGCACAAGTTATTTTTTAATTTCACTTCACCGATTTGGACTATTTTGTGTATGTCCATTACATGAAATCCAAATATAAATCCATTTAAATGACAGGTTGTAATGCATCAAAAAGGAAAAACGCCAAGGGGGATGAAAACTTTTGCAAGGCACTGTATGTGTGCACAGTTAAAAGTCCAGTGAATACACCCTACTACATTCAATCAAGTAACGGTTGTTTTGCAATCAGGGCTTGATGGTGATTGTCAGCAGTGGGGAGGAGGAGCAGACAAATGCTTCACCTCGTCTCTTGCCCTCTAGACGGAACAACTGGTCTCCAGTCAATGGCTGGTGATGGATTCTCTGTATCTCACCAATTTAGAGGCAACAGCTCCGACATTGAAGGAGAGGCTATACAATTAATTGTGACAGCCAAAATGTTGAACTCAGCATCGAGCTGCTCCATTCCACTTCTAGCCTTTTGTCGGGAATAACATGTCATCATTAAGGTAGTATCAGCCAGTTTGTCATTCTATAGATGTGGACCAATGTATCATTCTATAGCTGTGGACCAAGGTATCATTCTATAGCTGTGGACCAAGGTATCATTCTATAGCTTTGGACCAAGGTATCATTCTATAGCTGTGGACCAAGGTATCATTCTATATCTGTGGACCAAGGTATCATTCTATAGCTGTGGACCAAGGTATCATTCTATAGCTGTGGACCAAGGTATCATTCTATAGCTGTGGACCAATGTATCATTCTATATCTGTGGACCAAGGTATCATTCTATATCTGTGGACCAAGGTATTATTCTATAGCTGTGGACCAAGGTATCATTCTATATCTGTGGACCAGATACACTACCTGTAGCAGATACATATAGGGTAATGTTGTTCAATGAAACAATATAGCATCCTCAAAAGTCTAAGTTTGGTGTAGTAAGTAACCTAGACTAGTCAACAGTGTTCATATTATGCAGTCTGTTTGACTGGTAACTCCTGATGAGAAACGTCTTGATCTAGCTAGATCAAATACCAGACATGCCTCTGATGATCCAGATCCAGGGAGCGTTATGGAAACTCCAGACTTCAAACGCTATCTAACGTACAATAGTAGCAGTCAAGTCCCAAACTGTTTTGAGTCACTAGGCAGGTTTCCATTGACCCAGGATTATTCGACAAAACCAATGTCGCAAAAAAAAAAAAAAAAAAACGATGGAAACGGCAGCTATAGGAGAAATGTTCTAAAGATCAACAACGTTTGTATCTGTTTGACAGGGGTGGGTTTTCCGTTTGTCAAACTTTCTTTATTGCGACAAATTATGATGGAAACTGTTTTTCGTGAGAAAAAAAAAGTACCGGGACAGGTGATGTCATCACGTAACTATAAAGCTCCACTCCGTATTTAATTATACATTTCTACAACTTCCTAAATCTATTTATTTAACTATAAAAAATAATGTTTCTTTGCAGGACAAGGATTGCCTGAATTGCTTCAAATTGCTTTTCTGGTTGGCTGGATGCAAGTTTCACCATCCAATTATTTCAGATCTATAAGGAGGGCAAGTTTCACCATGCCACAGACCTTTGGCAAGACGTTGGCACATGAAAATGATGACTCAAATATTAGTAACTTCTTGCATTCTATCATGCATGCTGGCTTTTGCGTGCTACCTGAGACATAAAAAAGGTGGGAGGGGATACAGGCTGTCACCAATTTATTAATACGCAATTTGCCTAAGTGGATATTCACCTCTAGGTTTTCGCGGAATGTTTTTTTTTTTGTTTTGTATGACGTCATTACGTCCATCTGTTTTTATCAACACAAGACAGTTCAATGGAAACGTACTGTAGCAGGCAATTGTTGCATTCATTTTCTAAATGTCACCAACAAAAAAAATCACTGGACAGGTTAATGGACACATAATATGCCATTTAGCAGACGCTTTTATCCAAAGCGACTTACAGTCATGTGCGCATACATTTTTACGTATGGGTGGTCCCGGGGATCGAACCCACTACCCTGGCGTTACAAGCGCCATGCTCTACCAATTGACCTACAGAGGTCCATATAATGGAAACATAGCTCCAGACTGTTTTATAGATAATGAAAACACTTGGAGCTAAGGATATCTTTCTTCTAGGTTTCCCTGGTCTACATGCTACCTCTACATCACACTCTTTGGTGTTATAAAAGTGGATTTTTCCACTCAATACCCTAGGCACTTTTACCAAAGAGTTGGAGAGCATACATGAATTCACAATAGTATTTTCTGAATACAATTTGCAAAGCTAATAATTTCAGTTTTTTCTTTTTCCTGCTAAATTATGCAAGCTTCTCTGAAAGTGTAATAGTTTAGAAATAAATTACATTTCAATTTTCCTTTGGCAATATGTAGTATTGAAGGGTTCTAGAAATATTCATGGTGAATAATTAGGAAGTATTTAGATCTTTATTCATTTTCATAATATTGAAGGTCCCCCCGTCGCCTTTTCTGTGGAACAACATCAATGAAAACAGAGATGGACTTTGAAAGCAAATCTATTTCATCTGTCTGGTATCGTCTGTTGTGATGCAACTTTACCACAGGGTAGTCTTTTGTCTTTACACTCCCATCGATTTCCCTGTGACACTTTGGTTCCTCAACTGTCAGTAGAGGTCACCCATCGCAGTCAGTGAAAAGATGTCAGTGATGATCAATGTACGGTACAAGCACAACTATAGTGGTATCTTACGCCTACCTCCTCTGTGACCTAATTGTATATGTTTCAGCAGAGTTGTTCTTGTACAGTGTATTCTTCCTACAGTGTTATCTATACAGCTCCAGTCTGCAGGCCCTGTGTGCCTCTTCTGTTCTAAGACATGCCATAATCCTCTGGTTTATAAATACTCTGTCTTTTGATGTTCTAATGTAATTGGAAATAGCTCAAACTAAATTGAACAAAATAGGCAAATGTTTCCCTCACAAAACGGTTGCTAAACATATTCATTTTCACGTGGCATCAGCTTTGGTCAACGAGATGGGGTAAGCAGTGAGATTACGTTTCATTACAGTCTAATAGTCCATGTTTGGGGCCCCTCTGTGCTCATAGCCCAGGGGAATAACACAATTACCTTGATTAATAATAATACACTTCTCTCAGAGGGAGAGAGACGCTGGGCTGTGGGTACGCCCTAGCGCTCTGCAGAGGGACAAACCTATGGGTTAGCGTTAGCCTCTGCAGAGGGAGAAACCTATTGGTTAGCGTTAGCTATAGCGCTCTGCAGAGGGAGAAACCTATTGGTTAGCGTTAGCCTCTGCAGAGGGAGAAACCTATTGGTTAGCGTTAGCTATAGCGCTCTGCAGAGGGAGAAACCTATTGGTTAGCGTTAGCTATAGCGCTCTGCAGAGGGAGAAACCTATGGGTTAGCGTTAGCTATAGCGCTCTGCAGAGGGAGAAACCTATGGGTTAGCGTTAGCCTCTGCAGAGGGAGAAACCTATTGGTTAGCGTTAGCTATAGCGCTCTGCAGAGGGAGAAACCTATTGGTTAGCGTTAGCTATAGCGCTCTGCAGAGGGAGAAACCTATGGGTTAGCGTTAGCTATAGCGCTCTGCAGAGGGAGAAACCTATGGGTTAGCGTTAGCTATAGCGCTCTGCAGAGGGAGAAACCTATGGGTTAGCGTTAGCTATAGCGCTCTGCAGAGGGACAAACCTATGGGTTAGCGTTAGCTATAGTGCTCTGTAGAGGGACAAACCTATGGGTTAGCGTTAGCTATAGCGCTCTGCAGAGGGACAAACCTATGGGTTAGCGTTAGCTATAGCGCTCTGCAGAGGGACAAACCTATGGGTTAGCGTTAGCTATAGCGCTCTGCAGAGGGAGAAACCTATGGGTTAGCGTTAGCTATAGCGCTCTGCAGAGGGACAAACCTATGGGTAGCGTTAGCTATAGCGCTCTGCAGAGGGAGAAACCTATGGGTAGCGTTAGCTATAGTGCTCTGCAGAGGGACAAACCTATGGGTTAGCGTTAGCTATAGCGCTCTGCAGAGGGACAAACCTATGGGTTAGCGTTAGCTATAGCGCTCTGCAGAGGGAGAAACCTATGGGTTAGCGTTAGCCTCTGCAGAGGGAGAAACCTATGGGTTAGTTATAGCGCTCTGCAGAGGGACAAACCTATGGGTTAGCGTTAGCTATAGCGCTCTGCAGAGGGAGAAACCTATGGGTTAGTTATAGCGCTCTGCAGAGGGACAAACCTGTGTATTAGCATTAGCCTCGGCAGAGGGAAAATCATGTGGTGTTGGTTAGCCTAGCGTTGTGTATAGAGAGACTGACAGATAAAGTGTAAAAAGAAGACTCTGGTGTTATACACTGTAGAAAAGTTTGTGGTCATAAAAACATAGGTGCTGGGCTAATAAATGATACTAGTATAGAACAAGAAGGCCCCCGATTCACCGCTTTATTGACAACGTTTTGGTCCGAAACTGATCTTCGTCAGGTCAAACAAACTGAGTGCTCACATCCCAAAATATACACATTTCACCTCACATGACAATTGCGGACATGACGCATGGTGGGTGCAAAAAACATTTGTGTATCTCTGATCAAATAAAATAAAATACAATTGTATTTGCCACATGCGCCGAATACAACAGGTGCAGACATTACAGTGAAATGCTTACTTATAGCCCTTAACCAACAATGCATTTATTTTTTAATAAAAAAGTAAAATAAAACAACAACAACAAAAGTGTTGAGAAAAAAAGAGCAGAAGTAAAATAAAATAACAGTAGGGAGGCTATATACAGGGGGGTACCGGTGCAGAGTCAATGTGCAGGGGCACCGGCTAGTTGAGGTAGTTGAGGTAATATGTACATGTGGGTAGAGTTAAAGTGACCATGCATAAATAATTAACAGAGTAGCAGCAGCATAAAAAGATGGGGTTGAGAAGCCTTTTTGAGAAGCCTTTTGGACCTAGACTTGGCGCTCCGGTACCGCTTGCCGTGCGGTAGCAGAGAGAACAGTCTATGACTAGGGTGGCTGGAGTCTTTGACAATTTTGAGGGCCTTCCTCTGACACCGCCTGGTATAGAGGTCCTGGATGGCAGGAAGCTTGGCCCCAGTGATGTACTGGGCCGTACGCACTACCCTCTGTAGTGCCTTGGGGTCGGAGGCCGAGCAGTTGCCATACCAGGCGGTGATGCAACCAGTCAGGATGCTCTTGATGGTGCAGCTGTATAACGTTTTGAGGATCTGAGGACCCATGCCAAATCTTTTCAGTCTCCAGAGGGGGAATAGGCTTTGTCGCGCCCTCTTCACGACTGTCTTGGTGTGTTTGGACCATGATAGTTTGTTGGTGATGTGGACACCAAGGAACTTGAAGCTCTCAACCTGTTCCACTACAGCCCCGTCGATGAGAATGGGGACGTGCTCAGTCCTCATTTTTTTCCTGTAGTCCACAATCATCTCCTTTGTCTTGGTCACGTTGAGGGAGAGGTTGTTATACTGGCACCACACGGCCAGGTCTCTGACCTCCTCCCTATAGGCTGTCTCATCGTTGTCGATGATCAGGCCTACCACTGTTGTGTCGTCTGCAAACTTAATGATGGTGTTGGAGTCGTGCCTGGCCATGCAGTCATGGGTGAACAGGCAGTACAGAAGGGGACTGAGCACACACCCCTGAGGGGCCCCCGTGTTGAGGATCAGCGTGGCAGATGTGTTGTTACGTACCCTTACCACCTGGGGGCGGCCCGTCAGGAAGTCCAGGATCCAGTTGCAGAGGGAGGTGTTTAGTCCCAGGATCCTTAGCTTAGTGATGAGCTTTGAGGGCACTATGGTGTTGAATAACAATGACATGGGTACATGTAGTGGTTCCAGAAAATAATATATATTTACAAAATGACCAAGTGGGAAGTCAAGACCAATCAAAGTAAAATGACTATATTAATGTAAGAAATGGTCTGATGTCAAACGCTTGGTTCAGACCTCTAATAGACATGGTGCACAAACGGTGAATCCAACAAAAATTCTCATCTCAACAATAGACTATCAGTATCTCCGCCCCTCCAGGGAGTCTTAACATGTTCGACGCCAATGTATCTCAGAGAGCCATGAAATGCCACAGGGTTTCTCTGGTCAAGGGTCCTGATATATCACTTAATGGCCTTGCCCGTAATAGGGTGATTGAACATTGTGCATTTGTTCGTGAAGTTACACTGGGTACATCCGCCACATCTATGGTTACCGTCTGGAACATTGTCTAGAAAGGTACAGCGTGTCACTGGTGGAAGATCGGACCTCACCACCATTTGACTGATGTTGGGGGGGGTGTGTCTGAAGACTACCCGCAGGGGGATTCTTTTTCTCTTTCTCTCTTCAAATGTATTTTCTAGATTTGGATCAGTGCTCAAGATGTACCAGTGTTTTTTAATGATGTGACCGAACTGTTTACCAAATGGGGAGTACTGAAGGAACATTGTCAAAAATGTCAAGAAAACGTATTTCTTGCGCATCAAAGGTGAGGGTGAATTTCAAATGTTCACTGTTTGTGTTGATGAAGAAGTGGAATCAATGAAGTTCCTCTACCGTGCCCTGAAATAGAATGAATACGTCATCAATGAAGCTTTTCCAGAGTCTAATATAGCGCAAGAACGGATTATTAGGGCCGAAAAAATCACATTCTTCAAAAAAACTAACAGTGTATGTTTTACACTGAACAACAATATAAACGCAACATGCAACAATTTCAAAGTTTTTACTGAATTAGAGTTCATATAACGAAATCAGTCAATTTAAATAAATTCATTAGGCCCTAATCTATCGATTTTCACGTGACTGGGAATACAGATATGCATCTGTTGGTCACAGATACCTTTAAAAAAAAGGTAGGGGCGTGGATCAGTATCTGGTGTGACCACTATTTGCCTCATGCAGCGTGACACATCTCCTTCACATAGAGTTGATCAGGCTTTTGATTCTGGCCTGTGGAATGTTGTCCCACTCCTCTTCAATGGCTGTGCAAAGTTGCTGGATATTGGCGGTAACTGGAACACGCTGTCATATATGTCGATCCAGAGCATCCCAAACATGGTCAATGGGTGACATGTCTGGTGAGTATGCAGGCCATGGAAGGTCTGGGACATTTTCAGCTTCCAGGAATTGTGTACAGATCCTTGACATGGGGCCGTGCATTATCATGCTGAAACATGAGGTGATGGAGGTGGATGAATGGCTCGACAATGGGCCTCAGGATCTCATCACGGTATCTCTGTGCAATCAAATTGCCATCGATAAAATGCAATTGTGTTCGTTGTCCGTAGCTTATGCCTGCCCATACCATAACCCCACCAACACCATGGGGCACTCTGTTCACAACATTGACATCAGCAAACCGCTCACCCACATGACGCCATACACGCTGTCTGCCATCTGCCCGGCACAGTTGAAACCGGGATTAATCCATGAAGAGCACACTTCTCCAGCATGCCAGTGGCCATCGAAGGTGAGCATTTGCCCACTGAAGTCGGTTAAGACGCCAAACTACAGTCAGGTCAAGACTCTGGTGAGGATGACGAGCACGTAGAAGAGCTTCCCTGAGACGGTTTCTGACAGTTTGTGCAGAAATACTTTGGTTGTGCAAACCCACAGTTCCATCAGCTGTGCGGGTGGCTGGTCTCAGACGATCCCTCAGGTGAAGAAGCCGGATGTGGAGGTCCTGGGCTGGCGTGGTTACAAGTGTTCTGTTGTTGTGCGGCCAGCTGGACGTACTGCCAAATTCTCTAAAACAATGTTGGAGGAGGCTTATGGTAGAGAAATGAACATTACATTCTCTGGCAACAGCTCTGGTGGACATTCCTGCAGTCAGCATTCCAATTGCATGCTCCCTCGAAACTTGAGACATCTGTGCCATTGTGTTGTGTGACAAAACTGCACATTTTAGTGTGGCCTTTTGTTGTCCCCAGCACACGGTGCACCTGTGTAATGATCATGCTGTTTAATCAGCTTCTTGATATGCCACACCTGTCAGGTGGATGGATTATCTTGGCAAAGGTGAAATTCTCACTAACAGGGATGTAAACACATTTGTGCACAAAAATGTGAGAGAAATAAGCTTTTTGTGTGTATGGAACATTTCTGGGATCCTTTATTTCATCTCATGAAACATGGGACCAACACTTTACATGTTGAGTTCATATGTTTTTGTTCTGTATAGCTATGTTCTCTTTCTATATGTATCAGTCAACTGTGGTGAATAGCTATGTTCTTCTTTTCTACTACAAAGGTAGCCTGAATACCCTTGAGAGTCCAGACCCCCTGTGTTGTGTAGTTTAGTGACGGGGTGAAGGGGGAGGGTGAAGGGGGACTGTGTCTTAGTAATAATAATAATATGCCATTTAGCAGACGCTTTTATCCAAAGCGACTTACAGTCATGCGTGCATACATTTTTGTGTATGGGTGGTCCCGGGGATCGAACCCACTACCTTGGCGTTACAAGCGCCGTGCTCTACCAGTTGAGCTACAGAGGACCACGGGGCTCAGTGAGGTGACTGGGTAAAGGGGGATGGTGAGGGAGGGGGAGAGGGGGGAGAGAGGGAGAGGGGGGGAGGGGGAGAGGGGGAGAGCAGTGGCAAGGCGGCTCAGACAGTTAGCCTCTCTCTCAGCACCCCACCGAGCCATGGTTAAGTGCCTTGGTTCACCAACGGTGATTAGATCTATCTGCTGTGTAAATGACTTCACAGCTTCACACCACGTCCTCTGCGCCATGTTTTGTTGTTGTTTAATTGCCTAAGCTCTGTCAAGCCCCCCCCGCCCCACACACACGTGTTCGAAAGGTACAGTTTATTGAGGTTAATGCGTCCTCGTTAGAGATTTACTGATGACTTTCCCTTTTTGCACTTGCATGAACTTCCTATCAGATGAAAATTGTCATGTTTTCTCTGATCTTTAATATAAAACTTCATGCTATTAAGCGAGCATTAATTAGAGCTCTTGAGAGTAAGAGATGATAGCATATATGATCATTAAACTATAGGGCCTAAAGCTGCCTGGATCCAATCTTGAGTCTTGAGACCATAATTTGGCACTTGAGATCCATGATTCTAATGAACCATTGATTCAGGCCAGTCCTAACCTAATCAGAGAATCAACAAATATATCCAGATTACTTGTTATGAATACTTTCGATGCGTTGCTTTTCCATTCCATATTTAAGCCACCTATGTATTAAGACCAATTGCCTGGTAATAGATTCACATTTTAGCTCACCAAGGGTTGAAATTGAAGTGTGTTGATGTTCAAGTGTGTTGTTGTTCAGGTGTGTTGATGTTCAGGTGTGTTGATGTTCAGGTGTGTTGATGTTCAAGTGTGTTGTTGTTCAGGTGTGTTGTTACTGGTTTCAATCAGCATCCCTTGCATCCCTTGTTTGGAGGTCTATAATATTTTCAAATCAAATCAAATCAAATGTTATTTGTCACATACCCGTGTTTAGCAGATGTTATTGCGGGTGTAGCGAAATGCTTGTGCTTCTAGCTCCGACAGTGCAGTAATATCTAACAATTTCACAACATATACCCAATACACACAAATCTAGTAAGGAATGGGATTTAAGAATATATACATATATGGACAAGCAATGACAGAGCGGCATGGACTAAGATACAGTAGAATATTATAGAATAGAATGCAGTATATACATATGAGATGAGTAGTGCAAGATATGTAAACATTATTAAAGTGACTGGTGTTCCATTTCTTAAAGTGGCCAGTGATTTCAATAGGCAGCAGCAGCCTCTAATGTGCTAGTGATGGCTATTTAACAGTCTGATGGCCTTGAGATAGAAGCTGTTTTTCATTCTCTCGGTCCCAGCTTTGATGCTCCTGTACTGACCTCGCCTTCTGGATGATAGCGGAGGTGAACAGGGAGTGTCTCGGGTGGTTGATATCCTTGATGATCTTTTTGGCCTTCCCGTGACATCGGGTGCTGTAGGTGTCTCGGAGGGCGGGTAGTTTGCCCCCGGTAGTGCGTTCGGCAGACCGCTCCACCCTCACAGCTCATCAGCTCATCTGAACGCTTGACACACACACACATACACACCATTACACCTCTCTGGGTCTGTTATGGACTGTGATGTCACCGTAAAGCGGCGAGGTCCATGTTGGGACTGACCTGAGTGGGTTCTATCCCCATTAATGACAATATTATTGTGTAGCAATTTGAGCCACTTTGCATCCTGAACTGACTGAGGGACATAGACCCACTAAGCCTCCTGAACAGATTGAGGGACATAGACCCACTAAGCCTCCTGAACTGATTGAGGGACATAGACCCACTAAGCCTCCTGAACTGATTGAGGGACATAGACCCACTAAGCCTCCTGAACTGATTGAGGGACATAGACCCATTAAGCCTCCTGAACTGATTGAGGGACATAGACCCACTAAGCCTCCTGAACTGATTGAGGGACATAGACCCACTAAGCCTCCTTAACTGATTGAGGGACATAGACCCATTAAGCCTCCTGAACTGATTGAGGGACATAGACCCATTAAGCCTCCTGAACTGATTGAGGGACATAGACCCACTAAGCCTCCTGAACTGATTGAGGGACATAGACCCATTAAGCCTCCTGAACTGATTGAGGGACATAGACCCACTAAGCCTCCTGAACGGATTGAGAGACATAGACCCACTAAGCCTCCTGAACTGATTGAGGGACATAGACCCACTAAGCCTCCTGAACTGATTGAGGGACATTGACCCATTAAGCCTCCTGAACTGATTGAGGGACATAGACCCACTAAGCCTCCTGAACTGACTGAGGGACATAGACCCACTAAGCCTCCTGAACTGATTGAGGGACATAGACCCACTAAGCCTCCTGAACTGATTGAGGGACATAGACCCACTAAGCCTCCTGAACTGATTGAGGGACATAGACCCACTAAGCCTCCTGAACTGATTGAGAGACATAGACCCACTAAGCCTCCTGAACTGATTGAGGGACATAGACCCACTAAGCCTCCTGAACTGATTGAGGGACATAGACCCACTTTGCATCCTGAACTGACTGAGGGACATAGACCCACTAAGCCTCCTGAACAGATTGAGGGACATAGACCCACTAAGCCTCCTGAACTGATTGAGGGACATAGACCCACTAAGCCTCCTGAACTGATTGAGGGACATAGACCCACTAAGCCTCCTGAACTGATTGAGGGACATAGACCCATTAAGCCTCCTGAACTGATTGAGGGACATAGACCCACTAAGCCTCCTGAACTGATTGAGGGACATAGACCCACTAAGCCTCCTTAACTGATTGAGGGACATAGACCCATTAAGCCTCCTGAACTGATTGAGGGACATAGACCCATTAAGCCTCCTGAACTGATTGAGGGACATAGACCCACTAAGCCTCCTGAACTGATTGAGGGACATAGACCCATTAAGCCTCCTGAACTGATTGAGGGACATAGACCCACTAAGCCTCCTGAACGGATTGAGAGACATAGACCCACTAAGCCTCCTGAACTGATTGAGGGACATAGACCCACTAAGCCTCCTGAACTGATTGAGGGACATTGACCCATTAAGCCTCCTGAACTGATTGAGGGACATAGACCCACTAAGCCTCCTGAACTGACTGAGGGACATAGACCCACTAAGCCTCCTGAACTGATTGAGGGACATAGACCCACTAAGCCTCCTGAACTGATTGAGGGACATAGACCCACTAAGCCTCCTGAACTGATTGAGGGACATAGACCCACTAAGCCTCCTGAACTGATTGAGAGACATAGACCCACTAAGCCTCCTGAACTGATTGAGGGACATAGACCCACTAAGCCTCCTTAACTGATTGAGGGACATAGACCCACTAAGCCTCCTGAACTGATTGAGGGACATTGACCCACTAAGCCTCCTGAACTGATTGAGGGACATAGACCCACTAAGCCTCCTGAACTGATTGAGGGACATAGACCCACTAAGCCTCCTGAACTGATTGAGGGACATAGACCCACTAAGCCTCCTGAACTGATTGAGAGACATTGACCCATTAAGCCTCCTGAACTGATTGAGGGACATAGACCCACTAAGCCTCCTGAACTGATTGAGGGACATAGACCCATTAAGCCTCCTGAACTGATTGAGGGACATAGACCCACTAAGCCTCCTGAACTGATTGAGGGACATAGACCCACTAAGCCTCCTGAACTGATTGAGGGACATAGACCCACTAAGCCTCCTGAACTGACTGAGGGACATAGACCCACTAAGCCTCCTGAACTGATTGAGGGACATAGACCCACTAAGCCTCCTGAACTGACTGAGGGGCATAGACCCACTAAGCCTCCTGAACTGATTGAGGGACATAAACCCACTAAGCCTCCTGAACTGATTGAGGGACATAGACCCACTAAGCCTCCTGAAATGATTGAGGGACATAGACCCACTAAGCCTCCTGAACTGACTGAGGGACATAGACCCATTAAGCCTCCTGAACTGATTGAGGGACATAGACCCACTAAGCCTCCTGAACTGACTGAGGGACATAGACCCACTAAGCCTCCTGAACTGATTGAGGGACATAGACCCACTAAGCCTCCTGAACTGATTGAGGGACATAGACCCACTAAGCCTCCTGAACTGATTGAGGGACATAGACCCACTAAGCCTCCTGAACTGATTGAGGGACATAGACCCACTAGGCCTCCTGAACTGATTGAGGGACATAGACCCACTAAGCCTCCTATACTGATTGAGGGACATAGACCCACTAAGCCTCCTGAACTGACTGAGGGACATAGACCCACTAAGCCTCCTGAACTGATTGAGGGACATAGACCCACTAAGCCTCCTGAACTGATTGAGAGACATTGACCCATTAAGCCTCCTGAACTGATTGAGAGACATAGACCCACTAAGCCTCCTGAACTGATTGAGGGACATAGACCCACTAAGCCTCCTGAACTGATTGTGAGACATAGACCCACTAAGCCTCCTGAACTGATTGAGGGACATAGACCCACTAAGCCTCCTGAACTGATTGAGAGACATTGACCCATTAAGCCTCCTGAACTGATTGAGAGACATAGACCCACTAAGCCTCCTGAACTGATTAAGGGACATAGACCCACTAAGCCTCCTGAACTGATTGAGGGACATAGACCCACTAAGCCTCCTGAAATGATTGAGGGACATAGACCCACTAAGCCTCCTGAACTGACTGAGGGACATAGACCCATTAAGCCTCCTGAACTGATTGAGGGACATAGACCCACTAAGCCTCCTGAACTGACTGAGGGACATAGACCCACTAAGCCTCCTGAACTGATTGAGGGACATAGACCCACTAAGCCTCCTGAACTGATTGAGGGACATAGACCCACTAAGCCTCCTGAACTGATTGAGGGACATAGACCCACTAAGCCTCCTGAACTGATTGAGGGACATAGACCCACTAGGCCTCCTGAACTGATTGAGGGACATAGACCCACTAAGCCTCCTGAACTGATTGAGGGACATAGACCCACTAAGCCTCCTGAACTGACTGAGGGACATAGACCCACTAAGCCTCCTGAACTGATTGAGGGACATAGACCCACTAAGCCTCCTGAACTGATTGAGAGACATTGACCCATTAAGCCTCCTGAACTGATTGAGAGACATAGACCCACTAAGCCTCCTGAACTGATTGAGGGACATAGACCCACTAAGCCTCCTGAACTGATTGTGAGACATAGACCCACTAAGCCTCCTGAACTGATTGAGGGACATAGACCCACTAAGCCTCCTGAACTGATTGAGAGACATTGACCCATTAAGCCTCCTGAACTGATTGAGAGACATAGACCCACTAAGCCTCCTGAACTGATTAAGGGACATAGACCCACTAAGCCTCCTGAACTGATTGAGGGACATAGACCCACTAAGCCTCCTGAACTGATTGAGGGACATAGACCCACTAAGCCTCCTGAACAGATTTAGGGACATAGAACCACTAAGCGTCTTCAGTTCAGATATGAGCCAATGGACAGATGACGCGGTAGTTTAAAAGCAGAGGGCTGAACCTGAACAGAAGGGGTGAGTCCGAAATGGCTCCCTATTCACTATATGGGAACCCATAGGACTCTGGTCAAAAGTAGTGCACTGTATAGAAAAATAGGGTGCCATTTTAAAAACAGCATGCATGGTTATCAATGAAAGATAATCTCAGGGTTCAACTGTAGCTGTTTGAAGTCTAATCTCATACCTGTGTGAAAATGCAACCATTTCATTACTTTTCTGAAAATAAAATCATGAGAAGCCACTATTCTCCACTGGATATTTAGGCTATCATTTTATATTTTGTGACGCCGTGATTTCACCTTTGAGGAGGATCTATCCAGGGGCTTCATTCTGCTAGTGGTTTTCATGTCAGCACTAAGAATGAGTTATAGTGTAAATGGATTCAAAGCGTGTTACTTTCTTCTTCTCTAGGATGTTTGAACAGGAGACCTTTGGGGAATCGGAGGTTTAATACATCTCTTTATCCAACAGAGCTTTGAATGTACAAGTTTTCCATATATATCCTAAGCATTAAAGTGGCAATCCGCAATTGAAAAAAATAACAAAGTGTTTTCCCCACCACTGTTTTGGTAATAATCTCAGGGATGGGGCTGGAGAAATGTATTGTAACCACTCTCAAATTCATTGGCAGAGCTATGGATGCAAGGATTGACCATCCATGATATCAAAGTGATAGTTTTAACCACGTTCACGTTTACTGTGTTTACAAACATTAGAGTAAAACAAGCTCATATTTTGGAGTTCTGGTGGGGTACGACAGTTGAACTAAGGTCATGGGGCAATAATAGGTTATATTCTTCAAGAATCAATGGGTATGTATAATTATTTATTAGTCCAAATATAGATGTAGCAACTGCAGACTGCCCCTTTTGAAGAAATTAGATTTGAAAAATGATCTGCCCCCCCCAGTGAAACTACCCTCATCTCTGTGTTGCTGTAAATCAATATTTAATACCAATATAGAAAGATAAAATGAGGGTCCAGGTGAAACAGCTGAATGGGCTATTCAAGGAGCGTTATATATCAAAGGGCACCCGCGCCACCACAAACATCCAACGCTACAAATCAAGATGACATGAACAATGTGTCTGTTATTAAATTTTAGGGGTAAATAATACGCCCCCATAGAGTCGTCTGTTTCTATCTGTCGTGGAATTAAGTATCTGGTTTAGCTTAGAATAACGTTGTCTCACCCCCGGTCCGGCCACGCCAAGCGCGGACATGCATAACGTTGTCTCACCCCCCGGTCCGGCCACGCCAAGCGCGGACATGCATAACGTTGTCTCACCCCCAGGTCCGGCCACGCCAAGAGCGGACATGCATAATGTTGTCTCACCCCCCGGTCAGGCCACGCCAAGCGCGGACATGCATAATGTTGTCTCACCCCCCGATCCGGCCACGCCAAGCGCGGACATGCACATAGAAGCAGCACTCTTCCGTGCGATGCATCTCAAATTAATGGGCAGAAAAAATAATAACATTGTGGTTAATTAATTTGGAAGATGAGGAAGACAGGGAATATGTTGTCAACAGTGTGTATAAGGTATTCTATAGGGAAATCACTGCCATATAGTATAAGGTATTCTATAGGAAATCACTGCCATATAGTATAAGGTATTCTATGGGGAAATCACTGCCATATAGTATAAGGTATTCTATGGGGAAATCACTGCACATACATGTGTTTTCCTCGTAACCTTTCCAACACTGAAATGCAGTAGCCCTAAAGGTCCTCCTGGTCTGATCTGAATATGGAACACTTGGCCTTTTCCAACCTACTGGTTATTATCTACTTGTAAGGATATATTTTCAACCAGTTTTGCTGAGTTGAGATATAATTAGATTCCCTCCTTGACACTGAGTTGAGATGGAATTAGATTCCCTCCCTGACAGAGAGTTGATTCCCTTCCTGACAGAGAGTTGATTCCCTCCCTGACAGAGAGTTGATTCCCTCCCTGACATAGAGTTGATTCCCTCCCTGACAAAAAGTTTATTCTCTCCCTGACAGAGTTGATTCCCTCCTTGACAAAAAGTTTATTCTCTCCCTGACAGAGCTGATTCCCTCCCTGACAGAGAGTTGATTCCCTCCCTGACAGAGAGTTGATTCCCTCCCTGACAGAGGAGTTGATTCCCTCCCTGACAGAGAGTTGATTCCCTCCCTGACAGAGAGTTGATTCCCTCCCTGACAGAGGAGTTGTTGTTTCTTCCAGGACTATGCGGAGAAGGAGAGGTCGACGACCATGGCCAAAGCCTTGGAGGACCTGAAGGCCAACTTCTACTGTGGTCTGTGTGACAAGCAGTACCGCAAGCACCAGGAGTTTGACAACCACATCAACTCTTATGACCACGCTCACAAACAGGTAATGGACCTGTGGACACACACGCACGCACGCACGCTCGCACGCGCGCACACACACACACACACACACACACACACACAAACACACACACACACACACACACTTGTACCGCATTGTATTCAACCTTAAGATTGTTTAAGTGTTTGTTAATCTTTTGCACACAAAATAGAAGTGTTTATTGCATAGACAAATGAGAAAACATTGTGTGACTAAGCCACATTTGATCAAAATATATGACATCGTAGGTAGCAATGCCACAAGACAAACAATTGCACTAACACTTTATGAAGGGTCCAGTAGCATTTGCATCAATTTCAACTCTGAGGTCAATGAATCATATGGGGACAGGCCAATTTGAGTGTTGTTGTTGTTATTGTTGTTGTTGTAGTTGTTGTTGGCCTCCTACTGAGCCAGAGGTAAATCTTATTCTAGACTCGATGTGGTAGAATTGTACACTGATGAACAGTGAATCGTCTGAATCGACGATTACAACCCTTCCCTTTCTACTTATTCTATGTAGTCTGAAAAATGTACCTCTTCCACTGTGTACAAGAGGAGACATTTCATTTGCACTAGATAAAGCTTCCTCGGTGTCCACATCACTAAGGACCTATCATGGTCCAAACACACCAACACCCTCTAAGGAGGCTGAAAAGATTTGCCGTAGGTCCTCAGATCCTCAAAAAGTTCCACAGCTGCACCATTGAGAGCACCTTGACTGGCTGCATCACCGCCTGGTATGGAAACTGCTCGGCATCCGACCGCAAGGCGCTACAGTGGTAGTGCGTACGACCCAGTACATCACTGGGGCCGAGCTTCCTGCCATCAGGGACCTCTACACCAGGATGTGTCAGAGCAAGGCCCCAAAAATTGTCAAGGACTCCAGCCACCCAAGTCATAGACTGTTCTCTATGCTACCGCACGGCAAGCGGTACTGGAGTGCCAAGTCTCGGACCAAAATGATCCTGAACATCTTCTACCCCCAAGCCATAAGACTGCTGAACAGTTAATCAAATGGCTACACGGACTATTTACATTGACCCCTGTTTATTACCTATCCTGATTGCCTGGTCACTTTTACGCCTACCCACAGTACATCATGAGTCCATACAGCTTATTATGTGAATTGTTAAGCATATTTTTACCCCTGAATGTATTTAGGCTTGCCAGAATAAAGTGGTTGAATACCTATTGTCACGTTCGTTGAAGGACGGGTCAGACCAAGGCGCAGCGTGATATGCATACATGTTTATTTACAACGAATAAACACACGACAAAACAACAAACCAAACAAAACGTGAAGTCCAAAGGCTGAACAGAAAACTAGCCTAAAGACGGAACAAGATCCCACAACTAACGAGTGCCAATAGGCTGCCTAAGTATGATCCCCAATCAGAGACAACGAGCGACAGCTGCCTCTGATTGGGAACCACCCCGGCCAACATAGATCTACACATACTAGATCATACACATAGATATACACAACATAGAATATTCACACCCTGACTCAACATATAAGAGTCCCCTGAGTCAGGGCGTGACAGTAACCCCCCCCCCAAAGGTGCGGACTCCGACCGCACAACCTTTACATAACAGGGTAGGGGCCGGGTGGGCATTCCGCCTCAGAGGCGGATCCGGCTCCGGGCGTGACGACCACATACTCTCCGCCTCCCTGTTGCACCCCTGGTCTGGTCTGGACCTCGGCGCGCTGCTTCCCCTCTCCTTCCTCCCACGAAGTACCAAGCCCTGTCTGGACCCTGGTGTGGGAGACCCGGAACCTGGAGAGGGGCTGACGTCTGGGTCTGGACTGGAGCCGCTGACCGGAGCTGGACTGGGCACCGGTGGAGCGGACTATTCTGGCTCCGGACTGGAGCCGCTGACCGGAGCTGGATCGGGCACCAGTGGAGTGGACTGCTCTGGCTCCGGAGTACAGCTGCTGACCGGAGCTGGACTAGGCACCGGTGGAGCGGACTGCTCTGGCTCCAGAGTGGAGCCGCTGGAACAGGCACGGGACGTGCCGGACTGGACACACGCACCACTGGTCTGGTGCGAGGAGCAGGCACGGGCCGAACCGGACTAGGAACACGCACCACTGGCTTGGTGCTAGGAGCAGGAACAGGCCGGGCCGGACTGGCGACACGCACCACTGGCTTGGTGCGAGGAGCAGGATCGGGCCGGGCCGGACTGGGAACACGCACCACTGGCTTGGTGCGAGGAGCAGGAACAGGCCGGGCCAGACTGGGCACACGTACCACTGGCTTGGTGCGAGGAGCAGGAACGGGCCGGGCCGGACTGGTGACATGCACCACTGGCTTGGTGCGAGGAGCAGGAACAGGCAGGGCCGGACTGGGAACACGCATCACTGGTCTGGTGCGAGGAGCAGGAACGGGTCGGGCCGGACTGAGAACATGCACCACTGGTCTGGTGCGAGGAGCAGGAACGGGCCGGGCCGGACTGGGAACATGCACCACTGGCTTGGTGCGGGGAGCAGGTATGGGGCGTACCGGACTGGCGACACGCACCACTGGCTTGGTGCGAGGAGCAGGAACAGGCCGGGCCGGACTGTGGAGGTGGAGTGGAGGTCTGGAGCGGAGAGCTGGCACCACCCGTCCTGGCTGGCTGCCCACTTTCGCACGACACGTGCGGGGCGCTGACACAGAACGCACTGGGCTGTGCATGCGCACTGGCAATACAGTGCGTTTCTACGCATACCTGGGTTCCTTTATTAACCCCCGCTCCTTATGCTGCCTAACCAGCTCCTCTCTCTGTGCCTCTACTTCCTCCTTCTCCCTACGAGCCTCCTGCAGTGCCTCCTCTTGAATGGATCTCTCCCGCTCTATTCTTGCTATCAGCCCCCGTAATGTGGTGGCCTCCTCTCTTACCCTGCAGATCCGATCCTTCTCTCTCTCTCTCTCTCGGCACTCCTCCTCCAGTGAGGACTCCTCCGGGAGCCCCCACGAGTTAGGGAACAGAAACTGATCGTCGTCGTCATTCTCCGACTCCTCAGTATAGAACTGTTCCCACTCTTCTTCCCATGGTCGTAGGGAATTAATCTGGAAACCCACCGGGTGCAGTGGTCGGGGTTCTTCTCTCTCGCTCCCCGACCACCCCTTTAGCCCCCCACATTTTTTTTATTGGGGCTGCTTCTCGGGCTTCCTCCTCGGCTGGCTTCTGTGTTGCCGTTGCTCCTCTCCTGCCTGGGCGAAGAAGAGTCCTTTTCCCGCAAATATCTCCTCCCACGACCACATCTTCCCCACCTGTGTCCAGGGTGTTCGGTCCACCTGGGCACGCTGCTTGGTCCGTGTTTGGTGGGATCTTCGGTCACGTTCGTTTAAGGACGGGTCAGACCAAGGCGCAGCGTGATATGCATACATGTTTATTTTCAAAGAATAAACACACGACAAAACAACAAACCAAACGAAACGTGAAGTCCAAAGGCTGAACACAAAACTAGCCTAAATACGGAACAAGATCCCACAACTAACGAGTGCCAATAGGCTGCCTAAGTATGATCCCCAATCAGAGACAACGAGCGACAGCTGCCTCTGATTGGGAACCACACCAGCCTACATAGATCTACACATACTAGATCATACACATAGATATACACAACATAGAAAACCACACCCTGACTCAACATATAAGAGTCCCCTGAGGCAGGGTGTGACACCTATTGACTCAAGAAATAACAGCTTTTCATTTTTAATTAATTTGTAGAAATTTTGAAAAACATAATTCCACTTTGTCATTATGGGGTATTGCGTGTAGGCCAGTGACCCAAAAAATCTAAATGTAATCCATTTAAAATTCAGGCTGTAACACAACAACATGTGGAAAGAGTAAAATAGTGTTAAAACTTTCTGAAGGCCCTGTACATGTACATATTACCTCAATCACCTCCACTACCTCTTACCCCTGCCCATTGACTCAGTACCGGTACTCCTTGTATATAGTCTCATTACTACCTGGTACCCCTGCCCATTGACTCAGTACCGGTACTCCTTGTATATAGCCTCATTACTACCTGGTACCCCTGCACATTGACTCAGTACTGGTACTCCTTGTATATAGTCTCATTACTACCTGGTACCCCTGCACATTGACTCAGTACCGGTACTCCTTGTATATAGCCTCATCACTACCTCGTACCCCTGCCCATTGACTCAGTACCGGTACTCCTTGTATATAGCCTCATCACTACCTCTTACCCCTGCCCATTGACTCAGTACCGGTACTCCTTGTATATAGCCTCATCACTACCTCGTACCCCTGCACATTGACTCAGTACTGGTACTCCTTGTATATAGCCTCATCACTACCTTGTACCCCTGCACATTGACTCAGTACCGGTACTCCTTGTATATAGCCTCATCACTACCTCTTACCCCTGCCCATTGACTCAGTACCGGTACTCCTTGTATATAGCCTCATCACTACCTCGTACCCCTGCACATTGACTCAGTACTGGTACTCCTTGTATATAGCCTCATCACTACCTCGTACCCCTGCACATTGACTCAGTACCGGTACTCCTTGTATATAGCCTCATTATTTTATTATGTTACTATTTCCTTTTTTTTATTTCTATGTTTTCTATTTAGCTAATTTTCACAAACAAAATATACTTTTTAACTCTGGATTGTTGGGAAAGGGCTCATAAGTAAGCATTTCACGGTGAAGTATTGTATTCGACACATGTGACAAATACATTTTGATTTGTTTTGATTGATCTGATTATATTGTTATACATTTAGCAATACACCGTTGCAGTCTCTGCAATACATTTGACAGAAAACCACTAAATAGACTGAAAAACTCAAACATGTCAGTTCTGTTTCAGTTATTTATTTGTAGATGACAGTGAGTGGTTTTCAATACAGGACACTGAATTGGACACTGTAACCTAAAAGGAAATTAAAATCAACTCTAACTTTCAAATAGCGAGTTGAAGCTTTAATTCCAGCATTTATCCTGCTCCTTGATATGTGTGACCCCGGTGCTGTTGACTCGCACGGCACCTGAAAGCTCAAAGTCTACTGGGTCGGCGGTGCTGTCAATACCATGGGCTCAGTCAACTATTGACGGCAGGCATCTACAAACCTTTCCCCGTGACCCCACTATCGAACGCAGCCAGGGTGAGAGAAATGAATGCAGGGATCGCCGGGACTAGGATCACGGAAGAGGAAGTCTCAGCTAGATACAGATACAGGGAGAGCAGGGAATAGCCAGACCAGAATAATATTACTGTGGTGGTTGTAGGGGGGGAAAAACACCATCGAGAGCAGGGAATAGCCAGACCAGAATAATATTACTGTGGTGGTGGTAGGGGAAACAAAACACCATCGAGAGCAGGGAATAGCCAGACCAGAATAATATTACTATGGTGGTGGTAGGGGAAACAAAACACCATCGAGAGCAGGGAATAGCCAGACCAGAATAATATTACTGTGGTGGTGGTAGGGGAAACAAAACACCCATCGAGAGCAGGGAATAGCCAGACCAGAATAATATTACTGTGGTGGTGGTAGGGGGAACAAAAGACAACAAAACAATTGCCTTCATAGCCAGTCTGAAACTATTCAAAGTAAGGATGAAAGTCATTGATCACCCCATCTCACCACCATGTCGAAACGACTTTTACAAAATTAGTTGAAATTGGTGTATTTCAGTATTACAGCTCTGAAACCCTGACAGGCTTCCCTGCAGTCTCGGGAGATGAGGAACGTGGCCTCTAAGTCAGAGGCATTACCGCTCCGTTCCGCATGATGTAACCCAAGGCATCCTAATGCAATACAGGTCACTCCTCCTGTTCCACCAATCATTCAGGACCAAGGAGCTCTTTCCACAAGCATCGCTTGTTCAATCGATGGATAGCTAGCTACACCCCCTCCACTAAAGCAGCACACTAACGCACCTGGGATTGTGATAAATATAGGAGACGCCAACCTGCCTGCTACTAGTTTGTCTACACCTGTTGTTTAAACAGCATTATAAATATACATATATATTATTTATTTATTATTTATATTATTTGTTTATATATATTATAAAATAACATTTTATTAGATTTTCAGCCAGCCAGCCAGCCAGCCAGCCAAGGAGACATGAGGCTGACGGTTAGGAGGAGAGGAGGGCTGGCTGTGGACGTATCTGCCCACACACACACATGCGCAAACACACACACGCTAACACACATGCATGTACACACGCACACACACAGATCCCCCGCCCCCACACAAACCATGTATGTGTTCAACCCCATTCAGAGGGGATCAGACCAGTTACCCAAGTGTGCTCCTTCTGAGACATAAAGGTCTGTTAACATGACAAAAGTATATCTGATCTCACCGCATAACCTTCCCTGCTATGAGACCCCAGACACTGTAAATGCGTTCCAAATAGCACCATATTCCTTATATAGTGCACTACAATTCACACCCTATTGGTCATGGTCAAATTGCAATATATAGAGAATAGTGTGCCATTTGGGTCGCAGATGATGTAAATGTAATCACTGGAGCTTCCTCGGTAGGAGAGGTTGTGGAGGGAGCTGAACTCTGTATCTCATCTCTCAGCATGAGAGTAATGCTTGATGTTGGAGCTACACTGCTGTAACCAATGTTATATGTACCCTACTCAACTGCCACCACTACCACTACCACCACTACCACCACCACTACCACTACTGCCACCACTACCACTACCACCACTACCACCACCACTACCACCACTACCACCACAACTACCACTACCACCACCACCACCATCACCACCACTACCACCACTACCACCACTACCACCACAACTACCACTACCACCACTACCACCATCACCACCACTACCACCACTACTACCACTACTAACACCACTACCACCACCACCACAACCACCACTACCACTACCACTACTACCACCACAAACACATCACAACCACCACTACCACCACCATTACCACCACTTCAACCACTATCTCCACCACCACCACCACTACCACCACTACCACCACTACTAGCACCAATACCACAACCACCACCACTACTACTACCACCACAAACACATCACTACCACCACTACCACCACCATTACCACTACTACCACCACCACCACGACTACCACTACTACCACCACAAACACCAACACTACCACCACTACCACCACCATTACCACCACCATTACCACCACTTCAACCACTCTAACCACCACCACCACTACCACCACTGCCACCACTACCAACACTACCACCACCACTACCACTTCCCCCACTACCACCACTACCCCCAACTTCCCCAACTACCAAACTACAACCACTACCCCCACTACCCCCACTACCACCACTACCCCCACTACTACCACCACCACTATAACCACCACTACCACCACTACAACTACCACTACCACCACTACAACCACTATCACCACCACCACGACTACCACCACTACCACCACTACCTCCACTACTACCATTACAACCACCACTACCCCCACAACCACCACTACCCCCACTACCACCACAACCACCACTACCACCACTACTACCACCACTACCACTACCACCACTACTACCACCACTACCACCACTACCACCATCATTTCCACCACTATTACCACCATTACCACCACTACCACTACCACCACTACACCCATTGCCACCCCAACTACCACCACCACTACTACGCTGTAACCAATGTTATATGTACCCTACTCAACTGCCACCACTACCACTACCACCACTACCACCACCACTACCACTACTGCCACCACTACCACTACCACCACTACCACCACCACTACCACCACTACCACCACAACCACCACTACCACCATCACCACCACTACCACCACTACTACCACTACTAACACCACTACCACCACCACCACAACCACCACTACCACTACCACTACTACCACCACAAACACATCACAACCACCACTACCACCACCATTACCACCACTTCAACCACTATCTCCACCACCACCACCACTACCACCACTACCACCACTACTAGCACCAATACCACAACCACCACCACTACTACTACCACCACAAACACATCACTACCACCACTACCACCACCATTACCACTACTACCACCACCCACAAACACCACACACTACCACCACTACCACCACCATTACCACCACCATTACCACCACTTCAACCACTCTAACCACCACCACCACTACCACCACTGCCACCACTACCAACACTACCACCACCACTACCACTTCCCCCACTACCACCACTACCCCCAACTTCCCCAACTACCAAACTACAACCACTACCCCCACTACCACCACTACCCCCACTACTACCACCACCACTATAACCACCACTACCACCACTACAACTACCACTACCACCACTACAACCACTATCACCACCACCACGACTACCACCACTACCACCACTACCTCCACTACTACCATTACAACCACCACTACCCCCACAACCACCACTACCCCCACTACCACCACAACCACCACTACCACCACTACTACCACCACTACCACTACCACCACTACTACCACCACTACCACCACTACCACCATCATTTCCACCACTATTACCACCATTACCACCACTACCACTACCACCACTACACCCATTGCCACCCCAACTACCACCACCACTACCATCACCACTACCACCACCACCACTACCACCACCACTACCACCACTACCACTACCCACATTACCACCACTACCCCCACTACACCCACTGCCCTCAATACCACCACTACCCCAACATCCCCAACAACCCCCACTACCACCACTAATACCACCACCACCACCACCATAACCACCAACACCACCACTAACACTACGACCACCACTACCACCACTACCACCACTGCCAACATTACCACCTCTACCACCACCACTACTACAACCACTTCAACCACTATCACCACCACCATCACCACCACCACTACCACCATTAACACCAATACCAACACTACTACCACTACTACCACCACCACCACCACCACTACTACCACTACCACCACCACTACCACTACCCCCCACTACCACCACTACCACCACTTCCCCCACTACCACCAATACCCCAACTTCCCCAACTACCCCCACTACAACCACTACCCCCACTACTACCACCACCACTGTCACCATCACTACCACCACTACAACTACCACTACCACCACTACAATCATTACTACCACCACCACCACTACCACCACAACCACCACTACTACCTCCACTACCACCAGTACTACCACAATTACCACCACTACCACCATTACAACCACCACTACCCCCACTACCACCACTACTACCACCACTACCACCACTACCACTATCATTTCCACCACTATTGCCACCTATACCACCACTACACCCATTTCCACACCATTAACACCAATACCACCACTACGACCACCACTACCACCACTACCACCACTTCCACCAGTACACACACTACCACCACCACTACAACCATTAGCACCACTACAACCATTACCACCACCACTACGACCACCACCACCACCACTACCACTACTACACCACCACCACTACCACCACGACCACCACGACCACCACTACTACCACCACTACCACCACTACTACCACTACCACCACTACTACCACTACTACCACCACCACTTACCCCACTACTCCCACTACCAACAATACCACCACTTCCACCACCACTACCACCACTACCACCACTACCCTACCACCACCACCACCACTACCACCACTAACCCCACTACCCCCACTACCACCACTACCCCCACTACTACCACCACTACCCCCACTACACCCACTACCCCCACTACCACCACTACCCCGACATCCCCAACTACCCCCACTACCCCCACTGCCACCACTAATACCACCATCACCACCACCATAACCACCAAAACCACCACTACCACTACGACCACCACTTCCACCAGTACACACACTACAACCCCCATACCCTCACTACCATCATTACCACCACTTTCTCCACCACTACCACCACCAGTACCACCACCACCACCACTACCACTACTACACCACCACCACTACCACCACTACCACCACCACTACAACCACTACCACCACTACTACCACTACTACCAGTACTACTACCACCACTACCACCACCACCACTACAACCACTACCACCACTACTACCACTACCCCCACTACCAACAATACCACCACTTCCACCACCACTACCACGACTACCACCACTGCCCTCACTAACACCACTACCCCGACTTCCCCAACTACCCCCACTACCCCCACTACCACCACTAATACCACCATCACCACCACCATAACCAACAAAACCACCACTACCACTAAAACCACCACTACCACCACTATCACCACTACCACCAGTACACACACTACCATCATTACCACCACTATCTCCACCACTACCACCACCACTACCACCACCACCACCACTACCACTACTACACCACCACCACCACTACCACCACTACACCACCACCACTACAACCACTACCACTGCTACTACCACTACTACCACTACTACCACCACCACCACCACCACCACTACAACCACTTCCACCACCGCTACCACCACTACACCCACTACCACCCCCACTACCCCACTACCAACACCTCCACCACTACCACTACTACCACCACTACCACCACTACCACCACTATCACCACTATCACCACTACTATCACTACCACCACTACTACCAATACTACCACCATTACTACCACCACTACCACCATTACCACCGTCACTACCACCACCACTACCACCACTACTACCACCACTACCACCACCACCACTACCAACATTACCACCTTTATACTACCACTACCACTACTACCATCATTACCACCACTACCACCACTATCACCACCACCACTACAACTACTACCACCACAACCACCATCACCATCACTACCACCACTACTACCACCACTATCACCACTTGCACCACTACCACCACCACTACCACCACTACAACAATTACTACCACTACTACCATCACCACCACCATCACTACCACCACCACAACCACATCAACACCACTACAACCACCACTACCACCACTACTACCAGCCCAAACACCATCACTACCACCACTACCACCACCATTACCACCACTTCAACCACTATCACTATCACCACCACCATTACCACCATTAACACCAATACCACCACTACCACCACTACTACCACCACTACCACCACTACCACCACTACTACCACCACTACCACCACTACCAACACCACTACCACCACCACCACCACCACCACCACTACCACTACCACTACTACCACCACAAACACATCACAACCACCACTACCACCACCATTACCACCACTTCAACCACTATCTCCACCACCACCACCACTAACACCACTACAAGCACCAATACCACCACCACCACCATCACTACTACTACTACCACCACAAACACATCACTACCACCACTACCACCACCATTACCACTACTACCACCACAAACACCATCACTACCACCACTACCACCACCATTACCACCACATCAACCACTCTAACCACCACCACCACCACTTCCACCACTGCCACCACTACCACAACTATCACCACCACTACCACTACCACCACTACCACCACCATTACCACCACATCAACCACTCTAACCACCATCACCACCACTACCACTACTACCACCACTACCACCACTACCCCCACTACCACCACCACTACCCCCACTACCACCACTGCCACCACTACCACCACCACTTCCACCACTACCACCACTACCACCACTACCACCACCACTACCACCACCACCACCACTACCACCACCACTGTCTGACAGTGCATGGTGATAACTTATTAAATTAAATTAATCAGAATAAAATGAATTGTATTTGTCACATCCACAGAATACAACAGGTTTAGACTTTACCGTGAAATGCTTACTTATGAGCCCTTTCCCAACAATGCAGAGTTAAAAAGAAAGAACAATTAGAAAAATTAAAACACAATAAAATTATGAGACTACACGGTATACAAGGAGAACTGTTACCAAGTCAATGTGCAGGGGTAAAAGGTAGTTGAGGTAATTCAATTAATATGTACAGGCACTGTAGGTAGGGGTAAAAGTCACTAGGCAATCAGGATAGATAATACACAGAGTAGCAGCAGCGGACGTGAAGAGTGTGAAAGAATATGAACGTGTGTGTGTGTGTGTGCGCGTGTGTGTGTGTCTGTGAGTGTGTGTGGTGTCAATATGCATGTGTGTGTGTTTTATTGATGTAAGTGTGTGTAGTGTGTGTGTATGTGTGTTTGTCTATGTGTGTGTGCGTTTGTTGATGTATCAGTGTAGTATGTCTTATGGCTTGGGGGTAGAAGGTGTTCCAGACATGATGCTTCGATACCGCTTGCCGTACAGTGGAAGAGAGAACAGTCTATGACTTGGGTGGCTGGAGTCTGTTGGCCTTCCTTGACACTGCCTGGAACACAGTGCATTAGGAAAGTATTCAGACCCGTTTACTTTGTCCACACTTTGTTACGTTAAAGCCTTATTCTAAAATTGATTAAATAAATAGAAATCCTCAGCAATCTACACACAATACCCTATAATGAATGACAAATCAAAAAACCGTTTTTTTGAAATTTTTGCATATTTAAAAGCACAACATAAATACCTCATTTACGTAAGTATTCAGACCCTTTGCTAAGAGACTTGAAATTGAGCTAAGGTGAATCCTGTTTCCATTGATCATCCTTGAGATATTCCTTCAACTTGATTGGTGTCCACCTGTGGTAAATTCAATTGATTGGAGATGATTTGGAAAGGCACCCACCTGTCTATAGAAGGTCCCACAGTTGACAGTTGACAGTTGTCAGAGCAAATAACAAGCCATGAGGTCGAAGGAATTGTCCGCAGAGCTCTGAGACAGGATTGTGTCGAGGCACAGATCTGGGGAAGGGTACGGAAACATTTCTGCAGCATTGAAGGTCCCCAAGAACACAGTGGCCTCCATCATTCTGAAATGGAAGAAGTTTGGAACCACCAAGACTCTTCCTAGAGCTGGCCGCCCGGCCAAACTGAGCAATCAGGGGAGAAAGGCCTTGATCAGGGAGGTGACCAAGAACCTGATGGTCACTCTGACAGAGCTCTAGAGTTCCTCTGTGGAGATGGGAGAACCTTCTAGAAGGACAACCATCTCTGCTGCACTCCACCAATCAGGCCTTTATGGTAGAGTCGCCAGACGGAAGCCACTCCTCAGTAAAGGCACATGACAGCCCGCTTGGAGTTTGCCAAAAGGCACCTAAAGACTCTCAGACCATGAGAAACAAGATTGTCTGGTCTGATGAAACCACGATTGAACTCTTTGACCTGAATGCCAAGCATCACGTCTTGAGGAAACCTGGCACCATTCCTACGGTGAAGCATGGTGGTGGCAGCATCATGCCGTGGGGATGTTTTTCAGGGACAGGGACTGGGAAACTAGTCAGGATTTAGGCAAAGATGAACAGAGCAAAGTACAGAGAGATCCTTGATGGAAACCTGCTCCAGAGCGCTCAGGACCTCAGACTGGGGTGAAGGTTCACCTTCCAACAGGATAACGACCCTAAGCACACAGCGAAGACAACACAGGAGTGGCTTCGGGACAAGTGTCTGAATGTCGTTGAGTGGCCCAGCCAGAGCTCGGACTTGAACCGAATCAAACATCTCTGGTGAGACCTGAAAATAGCTGTGCAGCAACGCTCCCCATCCAACCTGACAGAGCTTGAGAAGATCTGCAGAGAAGAATGGGAGAAACTCCTCAAATACAGGTGTGCCAAGCTTGTAGCGTCATACCCAAGAAGACTCAAGGCTGTAATCGCTGCCAAAGGTGCTTCAACAAAGTACTGAGTAAAGGGTCTGAATACTTATATAAATTTAATATTTCAGTTTTTAATTTTTTATAAATTAGCAAACATTTCTAAAACCTGTTTTTGCTTTGTCATTATGTGGTATTGTGTGTAGATTGATGAGGGGGGGAAAACTATTTAATAAATGTTTTAATAAGGCTGTAACGTAACAAAATGTGGAAAAAGTCAAGGGGTCTGAATACTTCCCGAAAGGCACTGTAGATGGAAGGCAAGGTATACTACTTAAGGAATGTTTAAGTAACATTTAACCATTTGCTAACCTACTAAAACATACAGTATTTGTTCATTTGTTTGTGGATAAATCTATTCAATAGTTCTAATTTCCAACAGGGAACTGTCCATTTTCATTTATGTTTCATCAACCTACTGTGACATTAACTATAGGAAAATCCTGTTTCCTTCCCGGCCCTCAGAAACGCAAATCCCTTTAGACGGGGAAGCAAATTCAAATTAATATCAGAGAGTTTGATCTGAGAAAATAAATCTGAGAACAATTTCATGGTGCTGCATCATCTGAAGCCAGTTTTCATTTGTGCGAAAAATATGTTTGATGAAGTGTAACAGCAAAACAGCTTTATTACCTTCCGTAGTTCTTCTGAAGAGAGTTTTTAATCTCTGTATTATATTGTTGAATGCATGACATACCAAGACAGATACACATACAGTCTGTTAAAATAAAACAAGGGTTGTGAAGCTGAGGAGTGTGAAAAGAAATATGAAAACGTATGCACTCACTGCTGTAAATCGCTCTGGATAAGAGCATCTGCTAAATGACTAGAATGTAAAATGAGAAAAGAAAGAAGTTCTCTTAGAGGATTATTATTCAAGCAGCTTTGTCACTTAGACGTGACGGAGAGGAGTGCACTCACAGATTCCCTACACTCCCTGCTCTCCCTTCACAGATTTAGAGATCCCGACATAGATGTAGAGATGTCAAATCAAATAGTTTATTGGTTGTGTACACAGATTTTGCAGATGTTATCACAGGTGCAGCGAAATGGTTATGATTTTATCTCCAACAGTGCAGTAATACCTAGCAATAAACAAAAATAATACACACATAAACCAGAAAAATTTAATAAATTATATAGGAGGAGCCTTGACTAGAATGCAGTAAATACAAACAGTGCATTTGAAAAGTATTCAGACCCCTTTACTTTTTGTTACGTTACAGCCTTATTCTAAAATAGATGAAATAATTTTTTTCCCTCGTCAATCTACACACAATACCCCATAATGACGAAGCAAAAACAGGTTTTTAGAAATTTGTGAAGTGGTCTGGATACTTTCCGAATGCACTGATATAAAGTGGGTAAAACAGTATGAAAACATTATTAAAGTGACCAGTGTTCAATGACTCTATGTACAGTGGCTTGCGAAAGTATTCACCCCCCTTGGCATTTTTCCTATTTTGATGCCTTACAACCTGGAATTAAAATTGATTTTTGGGGGGTTTGTATCATTTGATTTACACAACATGCCCACCACTTTAAAGATGCAAAATATATTTTCTTGTGAAACAAACAAGAAATAAGACAAAAAAACAGAAAACTTGAGCGTGCATAACTATTCACCCCCCCCAAAGTCAATACTTTGGAGAGCCAAGTCTCATGGGGTATGTCTCTATAAGCTTGGCACATCTGGCCATTCTTCAGACCATGAGAAACAAGATATTCTGGTCTGATGAAACCACGATTGAACTCTTTGACCTGAATGCCAAGCATCACGTCTTGAGGAAACCTGGCACCATTCCTACGGTGAAGCATGGTGGTGGCAGCATCATGCCGTGGGGATGTTTTTCAGGCACAGGGACTGGGAAACTAGTCAGGATTTAGGCAAAGATGAACGGAGCAAAGTACAGAGAGATCCTTGATGGAAACCTGCTCCAGAGCGCTGGGCGGCAGGTAGCTTAGTGGTTAAGAGCGTTGTACCAGTAACCGAAAGGTCGCTGGTTCTAATCCCCAAGCCGACTAGGTGAAAAATCTGTCGATGTGCCCTTGAGCAAGGCACTTAACCCTAATTGCTCCTGTAAGTCGCTCTGGATAAGAGCGTCTGCTAAATGACCTATTTATTTAAGGCAAAACTGCTCCAGCTCCTTCAAGTTGGATGGGTTCCGCTGATGTACAGCAATCTTTAGGTCATACCACAGATTCTCTTTGACTAGTCCATTCCAAAACATTTAAATGTTTCCCCTTAAACCACTCGAGTGTTGCTTTAGCAGTATGCTTAGGGTCATTGTCCTGCTGGAAGGTGAACATCTGTCCCAGTCTCAAATCTCTGGAAGACTGAAAAAGGTTTCCCTCAAGAATTTCCCTGTATTTAGCGCTATCCATCATTGCTTCAATTCTGACCAGTTTCCCAGTCCCTGCAGATTAAAAACATCCCCACAGCATGATGCTGCCACCACCATGCTTCACTGCGGGGATGGTGTTCTTGGGGTGATGAGAGGTGTTGGGTTTGAGCCAGACATAGTGTTTTCCTTGGTGGCCAAACAGCTCAATTTTAGTCTCATCTGACCAGAGTACCTTCTTCCATATGTTTGGGGAGTCTCCCACATGGCTTTTGGCGATCACCAAACGTGTTTTCTTATTTTTTTTCTTTAAGCAATGGCTTTTTTCTGGCCACTCTTCCGTAAAGCCCAGCTCTGTGAAGTGTACGGCTTAAAGTGGTCTTATGGACAGATCCTCCAATCTCCGCTGTGGAACTTTGCAGCTCCTTCAGAGTTATCTTTGGTCACTTTGTTGCCTCTGTTACGGATACAGGTATCCTGTGTTTTTGTGTGTTCCTACTCTTTCTGCCCTAATCACAGGTGTCCTGTATGTTCCTGATTGGTGGTCGTTGAGGTGTCTGCTGATTGGACCAATCAGTGAACATTCCTGTTAATTGCACCACCTGTTATTCGTTTGTTCAATCACACATCCCATTTTATAAAAACCAGACTTGTGTTTGTTGGAGGAGAGAGAGACTTTTTGCCATATGTGAGTATGGACACGGTGGTGTCCTGTGTGTTGTGTACTCGCTAGTTGATGATTACCCTGTTTAGTAGCTTTGTGTGTTTTTTGGGAAAGGGGGGTTTAAGCTAGATGCCCTTGGGCGTACATTACCCGTAGGACGAAATCTGTCTATAAACACCAGTTAGACCTGAGCGGACCACCCACTGTATTTTTGTATGGTAGCAGTAGCCTAGCGGTTCTTTAGGCAGGCTAGATCAGTTTAGGGGTTTTACACTATTGTTTCATTTCTTGGGTCCTGCTCAGCCCTTTTTCCCAAACCCTTACCGTGTGTTCATAAATAAACACTTTGTGTTTGACGGTAGTTCATGGTAGTTGTGTCTTATTTGTTCTCACTATTCCATGTCACACTTATAATTTACATGAATTTATGTTACGGGTCTCATGTCCATCCACCCTAGATGTTTAGAGCCACGGGGTTCGTAACATAAAGTGGGGGCTCGTCTGGGATCCTATCTATCCCATGCTACTCATGTAAATTAGTTAGTGTCTGGTTCAGTGTTGAGCTTAGCAGCTGTAACTACCTGTTTTTTTTTGTGTGTTCAGTAGTCGACGGCTCGTGTTGCTAGTAGGATGGCTACTTTTGAGTTGGAGGCATTTTTGGAAAACCCTACGTGGGAGGTTTTTGATAATTGCCGTAGAGTGGATCTACAGGCTTTGGCTGACCACTTTTCTGTACCCATACCGAGGGGTTTAGTGAAAGCAGAAGTTAGGGAAGTAGTGTTAGCGATATTGTTAAACGAGCGAGTGCTTGAGTTACCGCCGCCTGAGTCTGCTGCTCCTGTAGGGGATGTGGTTGCTGTTCCTGTAAGCCCATCAGTGTCTGAGGACGAGGCTAAGGCTCCAGCCACATTGCCCCGTTATGACCCACTCTCCCCACTGACTGACAGTGATGCCAGGATGGATGTCCGCTCGACACGGCTCCAAATAGAGGCGGAAGAGCGGGCACAAATCAGGCAAGACAAGCTGGAGATGCGTAAAATGGAACTAGAGGCAGAACAGGAGACGCGTAAGATAGAACAGGAGACGCGTAAGCTAGAGGCAGAACAGGAGACGCGTAAGCTAGAGGCAGAACAGGAGACGCGTAAGCTAGAGGCAGAACAGGAGACGCGTAAGATGGAACTGGAGACGCGTAGGCTTGATCAAGAACTGGAGACGCGTAAGATGGAACTGGAGATGCGTAAAATGGAACTAGAGGCAGAAACAGCGAGGTTAGTCTCTGCTCATACTATGCCTGCTAGTGAGCCAGCCTCACCAGCGGTGTCGTCTGCTACATTTGATATTAGTAGACAGATCACCTTGGTACCTGTGTTCAGGGAGTCAGAGGTTGATTCCTATTTCGGTGTGTTTGAGCGTATAGCGGTAGCATTGAAATGGCCCGACGAGGTATGGTGCCTATTACTTCAGTGTAAGCTAACAGGTAAAGCCCAAGAGGTTCTGGCAGCGCTACCTCTTGAAGACAGTTTGAATTATGAAGTGGTCAAAGCTACTGTTCTTCGTGCCTATGAGCTTGTTCCTGAGGCATATCGACAGAGATTTAGGTCTCATAAAAAGTCTCCTACTCAGACTTATGTGGAGTTTGCTAGAGACAAAGGAAATCTGTTTGACAAATGGCACAGTGCTAGTAAGGTAACTGATTTTAACTCTCTACGGGAGTTAATCTTGTTAGAAGAGTTTAAAAATTGCTTACCGGAACGCATTGTAGTTTATCTGACCGAACAGAAAGTATCCTCACTGTCGGAAGCGTCTGTATTGGCAGACGAGTTTGTGTTGACGCATAAGAGCGTGTTTTCGGCTCGTACGGAGAGCAGGGCTGCGGAGTTGCTAACTTCTAGTCCTAGTCGACCAGCAGTACATCCAGCACGCCCAAAAGATGTGCGTCACTGTTTCTATTGTCATAAGGTGGGACATATAGTTAATGATTGCTTTCTGCTAAAACGCAAACCGGGGATGCCTCAGCACGCCAGGCCGCCAACGGGTGTTGGGCTGATTCGTACGGTTGTAGGGCCGGAATCAAGACAGAAGCCTCATAGTGAATGTGGTTTGAAAGTCCCTGTCCCAGATCACAGTTATGAACCGTTCATTTTTGAGGGGTTTGTTTCTATATCAGATGACGAAGCGTCTCAGCGTCCAGTTAGAATCCTCAGAGATACTGGTGCGGCGCAGTCGTTCATACTAGCTGATGTGTTGCCCTTGTCCAGTAATACATATTGTGGTTCCAGTGTGTTAGTACAAGGAATTGAAATGGGTTTCGTCCCAGTGCCATTGCACTTTGTGAACGTACACTCTGAGTTAGTCAGTGGATTGTTCAGAGTGGGCGTACGTCCTATGTTGCCAGTAAAAGGTGTGACATTTATAATGGGCAACGATATTGCCGGAGGAAAGGTAATACCCATATTGGAGGTATTGGATAAAAGTGACCAGTCTCTCTCCGAGGAGCTGGCACAGGGTTATCCAGATGTGTTCCCCGCTTGTGCTGTCACACGTGCTCAAGCACGACAAGTGGGTGAAGTGGTAGATTTGTCAGACACGATTCTATTCAGAGAGTGTGACCCAGAGGATAGTTCGGGTGCTACCTCTGGTAAGCTGGTGCAGTCTGACCAACAGCCCAGAGAAAGGAAGAAGGATGTGGAACTTGTTGCTGAAGCAATACAGTTACCAGTTACTCGTGAGCAGCTGATCGCTAACCAACAGGTTGACATTAGCCTGGCTAAATGTTTTTCTAGTGTTGTCTCAAAAGACGAGCTAAAGAAGAAAAACATGGCATACTTCATTGATGGTAATCTCCTCATGCGTAAATGGACATCCCATGTTGACGCTGGCGGAGATTGGAATGCTGTTTACCAAATAGTGATTCCTACAGCCTTTCGACAAAATGTTTTATCCCTCGCTCATGATCACCAGTGGTCCGGACATCTGGGAGTCACCAAGACTTATGATCGTGTTTTGCGACATTTCTTTTGGCCTGGTTTAAAACAAGATGTGGCTCAGTTCTGTCGGACTTGCCACACCTGTCAAGTAGTTGGGAAACCGAACCAGGTTATTTCCCCGCGCCTCTTTGTCCCATACCGGCCATAGGTGAACCATTCGAACATGTGATGGTTGATTGTGTTGGACCATTACCAAAAACAAAATCTGGTAACCAGTTTATGTTGACAATTATGTGTGTGGCCACCAGGTACCCAGAGGCCATTCCTCTGCGAAGGATTACTGCTCCGGTGGTGAGTAAAGCGTTGATCAAATTCTTCTCAACTTTTGGATTACCTAAGGTGATACAAACTGATCAGGGTACGAATTTCCTTTCTAAACTTTTCAAACAAGTGTTAAAATCCTTGTCAGTTACACACCGTGTGTCAAGCGCATATCACCCAGAGTCTCAGGGTGCGCTTGAACGTTGGCATCAGACCCTGAAGTCTATGCTCCGTAAATATTGTTTGGAATCTGAGAAAGATTGGGATGAGGGAGTTCCTCTAGTGTTGTTTGCTGTCCGTGAGACAGTACAGGAATCCCTAGGGTTCAGCCCAGCTGAACTGGTGTTTGGACACACCATGAGAGGACCTATGAAAGTCCTTAAGGATCAGTTTTTGTCACAAGAGTTGTGTGTGAAAGAAAATGTGTTGGACTACGTTAGTCGCTTTCGTGAGCGCCTACATGCTGCCTGTGCTCTAGCAAAGGAAGCGCTGTCTTCCTCACAGAAACGGATGAAACGACACTATGACACACAGGCTGTTTCTCGTTCACTGCAGCCAGGTGACCGAGTTCTTGTGTTGTTGCCTGTGCCAGGAGCGTCATTGTCAGCACGTTTCTCTGGTCCTTATGTCATTGAAAAGAAACTAACTGAAACTGACTATGTGATACAGACTCCTGATAGAAAACGCCAATCTCGGGTGTGCCACGTTAACATGTTGAAGACATACCACAGCAGACCCGTTACTCAGGTAGACAGTCCAGAGAAACTGGCCGAGTCGGCTGTCTCTGTTGCTGCTACGGCTGTAGTGGGAGGTCATGTTAATGATGTGGACGGAGATGGTTTGGAGTTGCGCAATACTCAGCAGCAGTGTGCTAGATTGCCCAATTCAGAGATGCTGCTGTCTCTCCCGTCAAGCCTGATTCATTTAACGGACAGACAGTCAGATGATATTGTGAGACTATTACACAGCTTTCCATGTCTTTTTAATGATGTTCCTACATGTACAAATGTGTTAGAACATGACATTAATGTTGGAAACGCTGCACCTATCAAGCAACATCCTTATCGTGTCAACGTCGCTAAGAGAAAGATAATGAGGGGTGAGGTCGGTTATTTGCTGGAGAATAACCTGGCTATGCCAAGTTCAAGTCCTTGGAGTTCTCCGTGCATTCTGGTTCCTAAACCTGATGGGACATCCAGATTATGTACGGACTATCGGAAAGTCAATGCTGTCACAGTGCCCGACTCGTTCCCGTTACCCAGACTGGATGACTGTATTGATACTGTTGGTGCTGCTACCTATGTAACCAAATTAGATCTTCTAAAAGGTTACTGGCAGGTGCCGTTAACCCCACGTGCCTCCGACATCTCTGCATTTGTGACCCCAGATCACTTCCTACAATATGCTGTCATGGCATTTGGGATGCGGAACGCACCAGCCACTTTCCAACGCCTGGTTAACACAGTATTGGCTGGAGTTCCTAATTGTAGTGCTTACCTTGATGATCTGGTAATTTATTCAACTGAGTGGTCTGATCATGTTAACACTCTAAGGGTAGTGTGTGAACGGCTAGCAACCGCTTCTCTAACCCTGAACTTAGCAAAGTGCGAGTTTGGGAAGGCCACTGTTACGTATCTTGGTAAACAGGTCGGCCATGGTCAGGTGCGCCCTGTAGATGCCAAGGTCTCGGCTATAAACGCATTTCCCGCACCTACCACCAGAAGAGAGCTACGCCGTTTTTTTAGGGATGGTTGGCTACTACCGTAGTTTCTGTAAAAATTTCTCTGCGGTAGTTGCTCCATTAACGGATTTGCTCAGTCCGGCGAGAAAATTTGTATGGTCTGAAGATTGTTGTACTGCTTTCAACACTGCTAAAGCACTCTTGTGTAGTACTCCTGTTCTTGCTGCGCCAGATTTTGAGCGGCCGTTTAAACTGGAGGTAGATGCAAGTGCCAGAGGTGCTGGTGCTGTTCTACTGCAGCAAGACCAGAGTGGAGTGGACCATCCTGTCTGTTATTTTTCACGGAAATTTAACAAATGTCAGACAAACTATTCCACCATTGAACAAGAAGCTCTAGCTTTGTTGTTAGCTCTGCAGTACTTTGAAGTTTATGTTAGTTCCAGTGCATTACCAGTGGTAGTGTATACTGACCATAACCCCTTAGTTTTTCTCCACCGGATGTACAACCAGAACCAACGCCTTATGCGTTGGGCACTTGTCGTGCAAAATTATAATTTGGAGACCCGCCACAAAAAGGGGTTAGATAATGTGTTGGCAGATGCTTTGTCTCGTGTGTAATGATCTAGGTTTTTTGTTTTGTTATCCCGATAGGATGATTTGTGAATTTGGGTGTTGTGATAATACGTGTGTCGCAAACCATTTTGGTTTGCTCTTTTAAGGGTGGGAGTGTTACGGATACAGGTATCCTGTGTTTTTGTGTGTTCCTACTCTTTCTGCCCTAATCACAGGTGTCCTGTATGTTCCTGATTGGTGGTCGTTGAGGTGTCTGCTGATTGGACCAATCAGTGAACATTCCTGTTAATTGCACCACCTGTTATTCGTTTGTTCAATCACACATCCCATTTTATAAAAACCAGACTTGTGTTTGTTGGAGGAGAGAGAGACTTTTTGCCATATGTGAGTATGGACACGGTGGTGTCCTGTGTGTTGTGTACTCGCTAGTTGATGATTACCCTGTTTAGTAGCTTTGTGTGTTTTTTGGGAAAGGGGGGTTTAAGCTAGATGCCCTTGGGCGTACATTACCCGTAGGACGAAATCTGTCTATAAACACCAGTTAGACCTGAGCGGACCACCCACTGTATTTTTGTATGGTAGCAGTAGCCTAGCGGTTCTTTAGGCAGGCTAGATCAGTTTAGGGGGTTTTTACACTATTGTTTCATTTCTTGGGTCCTGCTCAGCCCTTTTTCCCAAACCCTTACCGTGTGTTCATAAATAAACACTTTGTGTTTGACGGTAGTTCATGGTAGTTGTGTCTTATTTGTTCTCACTATTCCATGTCACACTTATAATTTACATGAATTTATGTTACGGGTCTCATGTCCATCCACCCTAGATGTTTAGAGCCACGGGGTTCGTAACAGCCTCTCTGATTAATACCCTCCTTGCCTGGTCCGTGAGTTTTGGTGGGCGGCCCTCTCTTGACAGGTTTGTTGTGGTGCCATATTCTTTCCATTTGTTAATAATGGATTTAATGGTGCTCCGTGGGATGTTCAAAGTTTCAAATATTTTTTTATAACCCAACCCTGATCGGTACTTCTCCACAACTTCGTCCCTGACCTGTTTGGAGAGCTCCTTGGTCTTCTTGGTGCCGCTTGCTTGGTGGTACCCCTAGCTTAGTGGTGTTGCAGACTCTGGGGCCTTTCAGAACAGGTGTGTATATACTGAGATCATGTGACAGATCATGTGACACTTAGATTGCACACAGGTGGACTTTATTTAACTAATTATGTGACTCCTGAAGGGAATTGGTTGCACCATATCTTATTTAGGGGCTTCATAGAAAAGGGGGTGAATACATATGCACGCACCACTTTTCCGTTATTGATTTTTTTGAATTTTTTGAAAGAAGTAATTTTTTTCATTTCACTTCACCAATTTGGTCTATTTTATGTATGTCTATTACATGAAATCCAAATAAAAATCAATTTAAATGACAGGTTGTAATGCAACAAAATAGGAAAAACGCCAAGGGGGATGAATACTTTTGCAAGGTACTGTACACAGCTCAGCAGTCTGTAAGATGCAGCGTTGAGTACCAGGTGGTAGCCAGCTAGTGACAGTGACTAAGTTTAGGGCAGGGTACTGGGTGAAGGCTGGCTATTGATGACTTTTTAACAGACTGATTGTCACGCCCTATCTGGGGACTCTTTAATGTTGAGCCAGGGTGTGTAGGTTCTATGTTATAGTTTTCTATCTTTTGTTCTAGATCATTTATATCTATGTTGGCCAGGGTGGTTCCCAATCAGAGACAGCTGTAGCTCGTTGTCTCTGATTGGGGACCATACTTAGGCAGCCTTTTGGCACTAGTTTATTGTGGGATCTTGTTCCGTAAGGTTTGTGTTATTAACCTCAGGACTTCACGTATCGTTTGGTTTGTTGTTTTTGTTCGTGTGTGTACTTAATAAAGATGTACGCTTATCACGCTGCGCCTTGGTCTGCTTCTATCGACGAACGTGACAGAAGATCCCACCTCCTAAGGACCAAGCAGCGTGTCCAGGAGCAAACGCCGGAGGTAACACTAGTGGATGTCCTCCTCGGTTGGGGGAAGATCACCGAGGAGGAGGCCGTCCGTTACCGGAGGGCGATGAATGGGGAGACCCAGGCAGGAGAGGAGAAGCGGCGCCAACCGGGTCGTCGTCGGACAGGCGAGAGGCAACCCCAGGAAATTTTTTTGGGGGGCACACGGCATGGACGCCGGGGATGCTGGAGGCAGCTACAGGACGTATCGGTGGATTAGGAGAGGAGGCCACCGGGTTTGGGGGGCTGGAAGGGAGGTTGGCGGAGCCTAGAGGTAGAGCAGAGCCAACTCCCCGTACTCAGGCTAGGCAGCGTGAGACTGGGCAGGTTCCGAGGTATGCAGAGCTGCGTACTGTGCCGCGAGTGGTCCGGCACAGTCCTGTACGTCCTGTGCTAGCACCACGCACGTGTCGTGCTAAGGTGGGCATGCAGCCAGGACGGAGTGTGCCGGCTCAACGCTCGTGGTCTCCAGTGCCCCTCCTCGGTCCCGGATATCCTGCGCCAGTGCCACGTGCTGTAGTGCCAGTACGAGTGCACAGCCCTGTACGTCCTCACACAGAGTGTGTAGTAATAGGCATTCAGTCAGGACGGGTTGTGTCAGCTCTTCGCTCCAGACCTCCAGTCCGTCTCCACAGCCCGGTCCGGCCTGTTCCTGCTCCCCGCACCAAGCCTGTGGTGCGCGTCGTCAGCCCGGTCCGTTCCTGCTCCCCGCACCAAGCCAGTGGTGCGCGTCGTCAGCCCGGTCCGGCCTGTTTCTGTCCCTCGCACCAAGCCTGTGGTGCGCGTCGCCAGCCCGGTCCGGCCCGTTCCTGCTCCCCGCACCAAGCCTGTGGTGCGCGTCGTCAGCCCGGTCCGGCCCGTTCCTGCTCCCCGCACCAAGCCTGTGGTGCGCGTCGCCAGCCTGGTCCGGCCTGTTCCTGTCCCTCGCACCAAGCCTGTGGTGCGCATCGCCAGCCCGGTCCGGCCTGTTCCTGTCCCTCGCACCAAGCCTGTGGTGCGCGTCGCCAGCCCGGTCCGGCCTGTTCCTGCTCCCCGCACCAAGCCAGTGGTGCGCGTCGTCAGCCCGGTCCGGCCCGTTCCTGCTCCCCGCACCAAGCCAGTGGTGCGCGTCGCCAGCCCGGTCCGGCCAGTTCCTGCTCCCCGCACCAAGCCAGTGGTGCACGTCGTCAGTCCGGCATGGCCCGTGCCTGTTCCACCGGTGCCTGGTCCGGCACCGGTCAGCTGCTCCACTGCGGAGCCAGAGCAATCCGCTCCACCGGTGTCCAGTCCAGCTTCGGCCAGCGGGACTAGACCAGGGGCGCTACGGGGGGGTAGAAGGAGAGTGGTGGTCACGCCCGGAGCCGGAGCCGCCTCCGAGGCGGAATGCCCACCCGGCCCCTCCCCTGTTGTTTGGTTGGCGCGGTCGCAGTCCGCGCCTTTGGGGGGGTACTGTCACGCCCTGGCTCTGGGGACTCTTTAATGTTGAGCCAGGTTCTATGTTATAGTAGGTTCTATGTTATAGTTTTCTATGTTTTGTTCTAGATCATTTATATCTATGTTGGCCAGGGTGGTTCCCAATCAGAGACAGCTGTAGCTCGTTGTCTCTGATTGGGGACAATACTTTGGCAGCCTTTTGGCACTAGTTTATTGTGGGATCTTGTTCCGTAAGGTTTGTGTTATTAACCTAGGACTTCACGTATCGTTTGGTTTGTTGTTTTTGTTCGTGTGTGTACTTAATAAAGATGTACGCTTATCACGCTGCGCCTTGGTCCGCTTCTATCGACGATCGTGACACTGATGGCCTGGAGATAGAAGCTGTTTATCAGTCTCTCAGTCCCAGCTTTGATGCACCTGTACGGTCTCCGCCTTCTGGATGGTAGCGGGGGTGAACAGGCCATGGCTCGGGTGGCTGAGGTCTTTGATGAACTTCTTGTCCTTCCTGTGACACCGGGTGCTGTAGATGTCCTGAAGTGCAGGCAGTGTGCCCCTGGTGATGCGTTGGGCAGACCGCACTAACCTCTGAAGAGCCCTGTGGCTGTGGACGGTGCAGTTGCCGTACCCGGCGGTGATACAGCCCGACAGGATGCTCTCAAATTGTGCATATGTAGAAGTTTGTGATGGTCTTTAGGGGCCACACATTTCTTCAGCCTCCTGAGGTTGAAGAGGTGCCCTTTGCGCCTTCTTCACCGCACTGTGCGTGTGAAGGGACCATTTCAGGTTGTCAGTGATGTGCACGCCAAGGAACTTGAAGCGTTTGATCTTCTCCACTGCTGCCCCGTCGACACGTAGAGATATTAGAGATAGATGCACCCTTTTAGGCACCCCTATATAGTGCTAGATTAGATGTAGATTGTTTGGGGAGAGATCAACAGGCCAATAGCCTCAACAGAAGATTTAGGCACCCCTATATAGTGCTAGATTAGATGTAGATTGTTTGGGGAGAGATCAACAGGCCATTAGCCTCAGCCTTTCTGATATAGTGCACTACTTGGCATTCCACTATTGAGGGAATAGGGTGCCGTTAGGTACGCAACCTTAGAGATATTCGAGATATTAGCAATCTCTAAAATGAAAGTTTTCTGACTTCCACAGAGGCTGAAGGAGCTGAAGCAGAGAGAGTTTGCCCGGAACGTGACCTCTAAGACCAGGAAGGATGAGCGGAAACAGGAGAGAGCACTCCGGCGGATACATGAACTGGCCGAACAACGTAGAGAGGTCCAATGGTGGGTACATACATCGCTGAACTTTCCAGGATATGATTCATCACAGATTATTGGTTGAAGTGTGATCTGTCACAGATAATGTATAGCAGGGTCCTGAGTCTTAACATGTGAAGTTGGAGTCAGAAAACTAGACATACCAGTTCTGATTATAATGAATTCATTTCAACCAGATTTGCCCACTGGTTAGCCTACATTTTTATACACTGTGTATCATTTTGATGTATGGGGAAATTCAGATGTCTAGGGATGAGTCCTTGCTTGAGATACATGAATCATGAGCGTTGATATCATTAAGGGATTCGCCTACAACAATTGAGTTCCATGCACGTATGAATATGGACTTGCAGACATTCATTCAAATGTTTATTTTTCTATGTTTCAGCGCTCCAGGCAGTGGCCCCAAGTTCAAGTCAACTACGGTGGCAGTGGAGGGCAGTTTCAGAGACAGCTGTACCGATGGACCTTCAGAGGAGACCAACAACTCCACAGTGCTGGAGACAGGGACCCACACCCACAGCCACACCAGCGCCAGCACTGGTCTGGCCACCAACAGCAAGACCCAGAAAACACTCTACTGGCCTTACACAGGAAAGGCCAAGAAACAGACTTACAACAAGCATAAAATAGCATTCTCATTCTCCTTCCCAAAGAAAGCATCCGTGAAGCTGAAATCTTCAGCCTCCGTGTTCTGTGAGAACACAGAGGAGGGTTCCAAAGAATGCATCAGAAGACAGAAGCTCAGAATGCCCCTTGTTGCGCTGAACATTCCGGACTCTCCCGCTGCAGAGGAAAAGGGACTGTGTCATGGGACTGTGAAGGCTATTGGCACTCAGCCTGGTGATCTCAGCCCAAACAGTGTTCGTTTTAGTCAGGGGAGCCAGAGGTCATCAGATGCACTAGCCAGGTCTGACATCCCCATGCCACCACTGGCCTCACATCTGTGTTCTGTGCTAGTTAACTCTGAGGATATGGCCAGACCTTATATGTCCTCTGTCTCCCAATTACCTGCCTCCCCTTGTCACATTCCCCCAGACGACCCAGACACAGTACTAGATACACAGAACTCTGAGGAAACTCAGAGAAACAGCCCAACAGAGGCTGAGCCGGAAACAAGCAAACACCAACAAGCTCATAAAGTAGAGGAGAGCGTCTGGGGGGAAGAGGACTCCTCCATTAGCAGTTCCTCTTCTGAGGTCATCCCCGGTTCTGATGGTCCCCCTGAGAACCAGTCCTCCTCCTCTCAGTCCTCTCAGTCCTCTCAGTCCTCTCCGTGTCCTGGGACTGTGAGCGAGGAAGAGAAAGAAGAAGACATTCCGGTAGTGAAGACCCTGTCGTGTCTTTTCACCAAGCCCAGCCAACCGTTCTTCTCTGTGCTCAGCAGAGATGGAAACACTGTTCTCCAGTGGCCTTCAGAGATGCTGACCTTCACCAGGACAGAGCCCCGTCTCACCTACAGCTGCAACCCCCTCCATTTTGACTTTAGGGCCTCGCAGCAGTGGCAGAGCAGGGCGAAGGTTAGTGTTGGTGACAGTCAGAGTAAGTTATCTGTGGCTTGGTGTATCAGCTCAACCTCTGTCTGCGCTGAGGAACCAACAGATGTTGACAACAAGCACAACAACAAAGCCTACTCTGGCCCAGACCATCATAGCCCTATCAGAGACGACAGGGAGGATTGTCTCATATGTGAGCACCACATGAGTGACACAGACTCAGAAAGCTGCAGCTTGCGTCCTCAGAGACACAGCAGAGTCTACAGCAGAGGGGGATATAGTGGGCACTCCAAAGGTAGGACTCATTCCGGCAAGAGAGCAGCAGGCGGCGAGAAATGGAAATCCAGAGACAGGCACCATTACAGGAGCCACAAGAAGAAGGGGAGGAGGAGGAGGAGGAGAGGAGGGGAGGATGAGGAAGAAGAGGAGTTGCGCAGAGAGAGAGAGACGGAGAGGGAGAGGGAGACGGATGGAGGGTTGGAGAGCAATGCAGAGAAATGCAACAAATTCCAGAGACGGTCTGAGTGTTGGGAAGGACTTGATAGCCAATTTAGAGGCCCCACTTCACAGCAAGTGCAGCCATTAGGGAAGTTAAAGCATCCAATCGGCAGTGGATGCGCTGCTCCCTTCGCCGCCGAGGACAGGGAGAGGGAGAGGGAGAGGGAGAGGGAGAGGGAGAGGGAGAGGGAGAGGGAGGGGGAGAGGGAGGGGAGAGGGAGAGGGAGAGGGAGAGGGAGAGGGAGAGGGAGGGAGAGGGAGAGGGAGGGGGAGAGTGAGGGGGAGAGGGAGAGGGTGAGGGTGGTGGAGAGGGAGAGGGAGAGGGAGAGGGAGGGGGAGAGGGAGAGGGAGGGGGAGAGGGAGGGGGAGAGGGAGAGGGTGGTGGAGAGGGAGAGGGAGAGGGTGGTGGAGAGGGAAAGGGATGTAGAAAGAGAGAGGGAGGAGGAGAGAAGCAGACAGGAAACAGCAGGCAGTGTAAACGGCTCAGCAGGCAGGCTCTCGGATGAAAAGGTGTTGGGGACGAGCGTCACAAGAGACCCGGGCTATCCATCAACGGAACAGAGAAACACTGCAGGGCATGGTTCAAAGAGCTCACAGAGCCACAATGACACCCCCTGCCCTGAGAAACCTCTTGGGCCTGTTAGACAAAACCCAGGCAGGGTGACGACAGTCACGGCACCAGAGAGCTTAGTCACTGCTACCCAAAAACGAAGCATGGCCCTTTCACCAGAGAGCCGTGGTGAAGACTTGTGTGAGAGCAGGGCCTTGAAAAGGAAACGGACAGCATCAATGTCTATGGCTAATGATGAGCAGGGCCTTGACCACCAGGGTCCATGCACCCAGTGTCAGCCAGCTGTGATGGTAGAACCCAATCGGCCAGTCCCATGTACCCAGTGTCAGTCACCTGTGGTAGAGCCCAATGGGACAGATGGTTCAATGGGTGAGGAGGGGTCTGCTTGGTCTGGCTGTGTTTCCTGTGGTAGGGAGGGGAGACTGAGGAAGAGACAGAGAGGGTCCAGTTATGCTCCTCACATGGCAGAACCTCCTGTAGGTCACAATGTTCACATGGCAGAACCTCCTGTAGGTCACAGTGTTCACATGGCAGAACCTCCTGTAGGTCACAGTGTTCACATGGCAGAACCTCCTGTAGGTCACAGTGTTCACATGGCAGAACCTCCTGTAGGTCACAGTGTTCACATGGCAGAACCTCCTGTAGGTCACAGTGTTCACATGGCAGAACCTCCTGTAGGTCACAGTGTTCACATGGCAGAACCTCCTCTGGATGTGCTGTCTGGTGGCAGATGTAAGCTGAACGTCCAGAGTGAGAATCTAGTGAAAACAGCCGTAGAATACCCTGTGCTAAAAGGTCCACTTGCCAGCTGTAGTGCCCTGAGTCAGCCGGCTGTAGAGCACAGCTGTAGTGCCCTGAGTCAGCCGGCTGTAGAGCACAGCTGTAGTGCCCTGAGTCAGCCGGCTGTAGAGCACAGCTGTAGTGCCCTGAGTCAGCCGGCTGTAGAGCACAGCTGTAGTGCCCTGAGTCAGCCGGCTGTAGAGCACAGCTGTAGTGCCCTGAGTCAGCCGGCTGTAGAGCACAGCTGTAGTGCCCTGAGTCAGCCGGCTGTAGAGGCACAGCTGTAGTGCCCTGAGTCAGCCGGCTGTAGAGCACAGCTGTAGTGCCCTGAGTCAGCCGGCTGTAGAGCACAGCTGTAGTGCCCTGAGTCAGCCGGCTGTAGAGCACAGCTGTAGTGCCCTGAGTCAGCCGGCTGTAGAGCACAGCAGTAAGTCAATGGGAGGCTCTCCTCTGCTCCAGATTCAGAACAACGTTCCCAGCGTGAAAGAAGACTGTTCCTCCTCTCTCTCTCAACCTGGGCCTGTAAGAGATCCCCCAAATCCCCCAGAAATAATTGGTATTACTAATGAAAACAAAAACATCCCAAACTCTCCCACTGTTTCTTTCCCGATCATGGTACATCATCTAGGAATGGGCAACAATGGACAAGATTGCATAACAAGGCAAACAGTGGCAGTGGCTGCCCAGGTCAGTCAACTGGGTGTGAGAGAGATTATCCCCACATCCATCCCACCGATGTTTCACACACAGAAGGTGAGCCTGGACAAGTCGCGTCAACACAGTACCCAGAGCCACCCCCACCACCAGGAGTGCCACAGCCCCCAGCCTACCCAGCTTCAGAGGTTTCATCCTGGGGTTAGGGTTCAGGACGAGAGGGAGGTCGTGGAGAGCCTGAGATCCGGAGGTACTAACGTCACAGCTGGCCCCTACCACAATCACAGACCACCATGTTTCCATCCGCAGCACCCGTCTGACGTTATGGAGAAACATCGCTGTCTCGTTCAGATCCAGACCCACGGGCACATCCTCCACCACCATCAGCAACATCGGGTGTTCCCTGGAAAGATGAAGCCTGTCCTGTCTGGGTCTCCTGTCCCCATGTCCCCCTCCTGTCCTCCCATGCTCCACCCTGTCCACCTTTCTCCATCCCACATGTCCCCCATGCCGACCGGGTCCATCACTATCCGACACACCATCCTCCACCACCAACATCACCACCATACAGCCTTCCTCCCTCCTCACCCCCAACCAACTCTCTTACCCCAGGTTCTTCCAGTCCCAGTCAGCCGCCTGCGTATGGGGGCAGAAATGTGTCCCTCTGGCCCCTACCCGCCTCCCTTTGTGACCTCACCATCGCAGCTCTCGGTAATGGCCCCGCCCAGTTTACACCACCACCCAATGGCGGTGACATTCCACACCATGCCCCGCCCAGCCATGTTCCCCTCCATGCTGCAGCCACACCCACATCCTACCGTCATCCCTCTACAGCCCATGTTTTGATGACATCACATCCCACTGTCATCCCTCTACAGCCCATGTTTTGATGACATCACATCCCACTGTCATCCCTCTACAGCCCATGTTTTGATGACATCACATCCCACTGTCATCCCTCTACAGCCCATGTTTTGATGACATCTCATCCACTGTCATCCCTCTACAGCCCATGTTTTAATGACATCACACCACACTGTCATCCCTCTACAGCCCATGATTTGATGACATCACACCACACTGTCATCCCTCTACAGCCCATGTTTTGATAATGTCATCCCCTAACATGCCACTGCAGCTTTCAATCATCTTTTGTGTTGTTTTACTGACAACTCTTATTTCATTTGGGGTGCGAAAGCAACAAAAAAAAAGTTACTGAGAATTGAACCTAGTAGGTAAAGTAGTATTTTCTTCATGTAACATCCAAACCTGCTTTAGCGATGAAACGGCTTATGTAGTAGCCTATTCAGAGTGATAAGTGATTTTCATTCATACTGTATTAGCCAGAAATATTTCCTTTTAGAATGACAATCAAGCAAAACTGAAGAATTAGGACGTGTGCACATTAAAACCAGTCTGAAGCAGATTCATTATTAGAGTTATTCTCTGGACTGTATTTTTGCCGGTAGATGTGAAGCGCTTCAATAGTCTACCTTTAGGGCATTACTGCAAAACTAGTTCAATTAAACATGAACAGAAGCACAACCAGTGTTTAGTGCGTCAGTACGTGTGGATGATTTTCACCCTACATCCATTGTGTTTTCCTAAAGAATGACAATTCATTCGTGTAACACTCTGTTGTACAGCATCCCTCTGTAGGTTTCAGCCACAGCCAATAAACCTTTATTTTGGAAAGTAGAGTATGCATTGAAAGAACAGGTCTGAGCTGTGGTTGTCCTAATATGGACAAGGTAGGGTTACATGTCTCACGAGTTAGATTTTATACATTAGATCAAAAAAAAAAGTGACCGTGTCTTTATAATCACACAGCCCTGATTGATTCTGTACTTAAACCTGCTTACCAAGTGGTTACAGTGCTCTCCATAGAACTTCTCCATGTAATGCAGTAGATACGACCTGTTGCTGGGGTAAAAACTGTTCTACCACTCTGCAACTAATTCCACTTGCTTTGAGAAATTTGTACACGTTGTAAATTAGCCATATTTTTTATCCACTTGCAGGATTTACTGTAAGATACAGTTCTGATTTTATAGTGCAGGTTACCCTTATGTGTTGTCATCATTATTTACATAAAACTATGTTTTTACTTACATTTTGCCAACAGAATGACGTTCAAATCAATGAAATAAAAATAAATATAAAATATTCCTCTTTCTCGAGTCTCATTGTTTCAGATGTGTCGAGTCTTTTTTTCACCACTCAGCAGTGTAGCATAATGAGCAACATCCGCGTTAAGTCGACCGTCTCATAACAAGCAGTCTGAGAGAAAAAGCATTAACAGCATAGTTGTTTGTGGGGTTGTACGAGAGAGAAAATGCAACGCGGAGGCAATTTGTCTTAGGCGATAAAGTGCTGTTGAATATTTCACCTTAAACAGTTGCTGAGAGATGATGGCGGATATGTGGAGTCACACAAATTTAGTCAGTCTATTTTACAATGAGATGCATTAAATCTTCTGCGAGCAAGGCTTGTCAAACACCCCACATGCTGTTTCACAGCTACAAATGACCTTCAGAGGTCTAGAGATGTCACTAAAATGGCCACTTTCACTTCCAGGCTTCTACAGTGTTTCTCAGTATTATTGGCTTATTATTGGTTTATTCAGAACACCATTAGCTTTTTTTGCCGAAGAAAGCAGCTATTCCTTCAGGGGGCCACACAAAAACAAAAAAACACGACAAGTAAACAAAACACTGATACGCTGATAGACAAGAACAGACACACAAATATAAAATACAACGACATACAAATAATATAATGATAACGTGTGTATAGATAGTGTGTGTTAGAGTGTGTTAGAGTGACAGAGTGTGACAGAGCGTGACAGAGTGTGATATAGTGTGATATAGTGTGACAGAGCGTGACAGTGTGATATAGTGTGATATAGTGTGATATAGTGTGATATAGTGTGATATAGTGCGATATAGTGCGATATAGTGTGATATAGTGCGATATAGTGTGATATAGTGTGATATAGTGTGATATAGTGTGATATAGTGTGACAGAGCGTGACAGAGTGTGATATAGTGTGATATAGTGTGATATAGTGTGATATAGTGTGATATAGTGTGATATAGTGTGATATAGTGCGATATAGTGCGATATAGTGCGATATAGTGTGATATAGTGTGATATAGTGTGATATAGTGTGATATAGTGTGATATAGTGTGATATAGTGTGATATAGTGCGATATAGTGTGAAATAGTGCGATATAGTGTGATAGAGTGTGATATAGTGTGACAGAGTGTGACAGAGTGTGATATAGTGTGATATAGTGTGATATAGTGTGATATAGTGTGATATAGTGTGATATAGTGCGATATAGTGCGATATAGTGTGATAGAGTGCGATATAGTGTGATATAGTGTGATATAGTGTGACAGAGTGTGATATAGTGTGATATAGTGTGATATAGTGTGATATAGTGTGATATAGTGCGATATAGTGCGATATAGTGTGATATAGTGTGATAGAGTGCGATATAGTGTGATATAGTGTGATATAGTGTGACAGAGTGTGATATAGTGCGATATAGTGTGATATAGTGTGATATAGTGCGATATAGTGTGACAGAGTGTGATAGAGTGTGTCTGTGTGTGTGTGTCATTTCACAGTCCCTAAGATGTTGTTTAATAAAATAAAAAATATTTAAAAAATGTAAGTATTTTTCAATTGAGTGACTTAAAGGGGTGATCTGCAGTTCAACCAATAACAAAGCTGACACCCCACCACTGATTTTGTAAACAGCTGAGAGATGGGGCTGGGGAAATGTAATCCATTTCAAATTCATAGACAGGGCTATGGATGCAAGGACTGACCCTCCACGACATCAGCATGTGCAATTTTTGTTTTCATTTCCATTGTTTACAAACCATGAAGTAAAGAAAGCTTATATTTTGGGTTCTGATGGGGTACGACAGTTGAACTAAGCTCATTCATAAGTTATATTTTCTTCAAGAATCAGTTGGTGTATATAATTAATTTAAAAGTAAAAAATGTATGTAGCAATCACAGATTGCCGCTTTAAAGGGTATAGTCAGGTTAAGTCAAAGTAATGCGTTATCACAAGGTCCCACTTTACAGGGGGAATGAATACATACGTTATAGTAGTTTATACCATGGCATTGTTGAATACTTGTTTCTGATTGGCTTGAAGGGCATTCTAGAGCGTACATTATTTCCCTATAACGCACAGTATATTTGCACGGTTGAATTCAATGGCCATAGTTAATGCATGTGTCACGCCCTGACTCTGGGGACTCTTATTTGTTGAGTAAGGGTGTGTATTTTCTATGTGGTTGATTGTCTATGTTGTATTTCTAGTATTTTGTATTTCAATGTTGGCCGGTGTGGTTCCCAATCAGAGGCAGCTGTCGCTCGTTGTCTCTGATTGGGGATCATACTTAGGTAGCCTATTGGCACTAGTGGATTGTGGGATCTTGTTCCAGTTGTGTTGTGTTGTGTTGTGTTGTGTTGTGTTGTGTTGTGTTGTGTTGTGTTGTGTTGTGTTGTGTTGTGTTGTGTTGTGTACGCATATCACGCTGCGCCTTGGTCTGACCCGTTCATCAACGATCGTGACAGCATGAGCTGCTTTTGAAAGCAAAAAATCAAATTGAAAACATTATTAGTATTGTTGAATTCGATTTTCATAATGTCAAGATAGGACTGATGGTTTGGTTAGCTAAACTACCAAGTATGTTTGTTTGGTTACCACAGCAACTACTGTACCTTAGCTTTATAGTAACTTGCTAGCTACTTCAGTGGATGTTGAACACATTTCTACCGGCATATGTGTTCAATTACAGCCCATGGTATAAAAGGGATAATCAATAATTAATCAGGGGCTATGCGTTCTCTGGAAAACAATGCAACTCCGTGGAAGGTCATTTCTACTCCGCTAGGAACACACCTTCCGCGTCGTTTGTAATTTCCACAGAACGCATAGCCCCTCATTAAGTATTCCTTACTTAGTTTTACAAAGGGATAGTTTGCTGTTGAAACCACAGTCCATAGATTGACCACTGTGATGACAGCTTACTGCCACAGATGCGTTAGAGTGTGGATGATGATGGAGCTAAGACGTTGCCTTTCCTCATACGTATCAGCGGCAATTTGCTGCCCACACTTCCTTTTCTCCATGACACAGCAGCGGATGGCTAAGCCATCTCTCAGTGAGAGTGATTCACACCTAGCTAACCCAGCTAGCTAATCTCTCTCTCTCTTTCTCTCTCACTCCCTTTTCTCTCTCTCCCTTTCTTTCTCTCTCTCTCTTTCTCTCTCACTCCCTTTCTCTCTCTCACCCCTCTCCCTTTCTCTCTCTTTCTGTCTCACTCCCTTTTCTCTCTCTCCCTTTCTTTCTCTCTTTCTCTCTCTCTCTCTCACTCCCTTTCTCTGTCTCTCACCCCTCTCTCTCTCTCTCTCTCTCTCTCTTGCTCTCTCCCCCACCCCCCTCTCTCTCTCTCTCTCTACCTTTCTCTCTCTCTCCCTCCCTTTATCTCACCCTCCCTACCTCACTCCCTCCCTCCCCAGCTAACAATTCTAGAGAGAGAGAGAACGTTTTTGTAATGTTACCCGTTATGTTTCCCTAATGTTTGAGTGTCCAATTTTCAGTTAGGGGATCATTCTATGTATGTTAGCAAAAACCTTCTGAGAACCCTTTTAGCATGTTTTGGTGTTCAAGTTTGAAGAACATTGTCAAACAGAACATACCCAGAACGGGGTTACTATGTTCTCAGAATATACAATATTAATGTTCTACACATGTTCTAGACAAGTTTCATGGGGCAAAAAACAGTATTGTGTCCAGTTTTCTGTAGGTTAGGAGAATATTCCATCAACGTCCCACCAAACATACACAGAACGTGGTTGCCATGTTCTCAGAATACAAGATATTAATGTCCTAGACACGTTTCATGGGAACGTTGCCGGAACATTTCTGTGTATCAGTTGTCAGGACGTCTCCTGAAGGAACCAAATAAACATTCTACAAAAAACAGTTTCATTACACATCATGCATCGTTACTGTTGCCCAGCCCATCAAGGCCCTGATTGGTGAACCACTGATCCATTCAGAGCTCTTTTTTTTCTATTGGCAAGGCTACTCACTGTGTCCTTTTAACATAGGGTGTTCAACTTACATATTTGACATACAATACATGATTACATTGTGCATGTTTATTTAAACAGTAATTATTATTCAACAGTGCTCACCTGGGATATGAACTCACAACCTCTTGGTTCACAGTACGCCAATCTTCCTGCTATGCCACCATGTCCGTGTCACCGTATCAGATAATTTGACTATTCTCATCATTGATTTGATTTACTTATTTCAGCAATTTAGGGGCTTTCAGTATAGTTGAATAATGTTGGTGGGATATATTATTCTGTTTTAATGATACTCCTGAATCACTCTTTTTCTTGAGTGTACTTTTAACAGAGCTGAGATTTTACTTCAAAAGTGCTGTAAGTAATATATTACCCGCAACACTGGTCCCAAGTGATTCACGCTATTGCTTACACCTATCAAGTTGTTTCAGATTTAGGGGTTTAGAGACCTGCTAGGGGAATCACCCTACTCTCACATTCTTAGCAAAATATGTTAATGTCATTAATAATGACATAATGACACATTAATGTTCTGGCAACGTTCCCATGAAACGTGTTTAGAACGTTAATATCTTATGTTCTGAGAACGTGGCAACCATGTTCTGTGTATGTTTGTGGGGACGTTGCTGGAATATTCCCAACCCACAGAAAACTGGACACATGAATGTTCTTGCAATGTTCCCGTGTCTAGAAAATAATCTTAAATTCTGAGAACATTCTAACCACGTTCTGGGTAAGTTCTAAATGACATTAAAGGAATGGTCTCTTGGAAACATTCCTTGCATTCTGGGAACATTCCTATGAAAACGTTAGTTAATGACCTAATGAGACTCTTAAGGGAACCTTCTCTAAAGTTGTGGGAACGTTTGTTGATAGCTGGGTCCCTACCTTCCTCCCTCCCTCCCTCTAGTATTAGTCTCAGTTTGTGAGGTGACTCATCTCCCCGTGTCGATATTGCCTCAGTGCCTCCCAAGGTCTTGGACCGGATACATGGCTCTTGAACTCCCACTGCTGTGTATCTCTACGCCTCTCTGCCCACCAGGCAAAAACACAACATGTCCTTCCTGTTGATTGCACACACACACACGCACACACACACGCACACACAAACACACACACTCACCTGCTGTTAGGAGCCACAATAAAATGGACCCTTTTTATTCATAATAAAAGTACTTATGTCTGTGGCAACAACACATTTTTTGTTTGGTCATTAGGTGATTTCCTATGAAAGAAAATATAGCATAAAATACATATTTACATTCAGTGAATACTATATAATCTTCTCAGGGCAGCAGGTAGCCTAGTGGTTAAGAGCGTTGGGCCAATAACCGAAAGGTCGCTGGTTTGAATCCCTGAACCAACTAGGTGAAAAATCTGTCGATGTGCCCTTGAGCAAGGCACTTAACCCTAGTTGCTCTGGATAAGAGTGTCTTCTAAAATGTATATTGTTACATAAAATACACTTTCCCCTAGTTACATAAAATAAATGTTCCCCTGGTTAAATAAAATGAAATATTTTCCCCCGGTTACATAAAATGAAAAATAAAAATCCCCCTGGTTACATAAAATACAAAACATTTAAAAATGTGTAATCCGCCGCTACCAGTCTCTTACACTTCACAGAGCACATGTTGCCTCCAGACTCTTGGACAGTGTCCCTTCCAAACGCCCACATATGTACAGCGCTGGTTCTCCAGCTGGAATAATACAGGAAGACAAAACAAATACTTGAATGGATAAACAGAGCCTCTCCAAACTAAATGCTAATCTAAAGCTCTCAAGATCTCCACACAACATGGTTCATATGTGCAGAGCTCTTGCTGATTGAACCCACGTTTAATTATTTTACCTAAGTGTATCAGTTTGTTAATCTATTTCTTAATCACGAATCCAACTTTTGATCCCGTTGCTATTTATTGATTGTGACTTGTCACCTGCAATAAGAACTAGGAGGAGATTGAGATCAATACTTTTTTTTATCTGGCCTTTCCTTTCTGTTTGTTATCGCTGTTTAAAGGACCTGACTTGTCAAGACGTTGGATATTGCTATGGGAAGATATTGCTACATGTTTGTTATCGCTGTTTATAGGACCTGACTTGTCAAGATATTGGATATTGCTATGGGAAGATATTGCTACATGTTTGTCCCTCCCCTTTGTGTTTGTTGATATTGTTGTTGTTGTTGTTGTTGTTGTTTTGTTCTCCTCCAAGGTCAGCTCAGGTGGAAAGGAGAAACACAAACTGATGCAATGGCGCTCCAGCAGCAACAATATTGCATTGCCACAGTGTCAAGTCACTAGCTGGCTGCTAAATTAAAGCTTAATTAACATTTTCCTTTTTGAGAGCGAGGATTTATTACCAGACGAAGACGGGTCCCGGGGTGATTTCACAATCATTATTATATAACGGCAGCAAGGTCTCTCTGGTTCTCCGATGCAGGAAGAGCAGCTGTATTAGGGGCCATAAACTTTAAAGGCAAGCTTTAATTTGTTTGGGAATCAGTCCTGTACCACGTATTAACCTTTAACTGCAGTGGGCTAAATCAGGGTAGTGTTCTTAGTAGTGTTAAACAAATCTACATTGGTTACGGGCTTTTAAAAAAAGAAGACACCTGTACCATGTCGAATATAGAGTTGAAATGTATACAATTTTGAGTTTGCATCCCAATATTACACTTTATGTACATCAAAGAAGACTGAAATATAACAAAACCATTTGACATAGAAACACCGGATTTTCTGCGTTTTTCTAAAATAATGTTGATAAATAATGAAATTATGAAAAGTATTTATAACATTCCAACCATGAGGCCACTAAACTGTGCTTTGGTCATTTGACTGCAGAAAATGGATATATATATATATATATATATATATATATATATATATATTATTACATTTACCGGTCAAAACTTTTAGAACACCTACTCATTCAAGGGTTTTTATTTTTTCTCAACTATTTTCTACCTTTTTGGTTACTACATTATTCCATATGTGTTATTTCATTGTTTTGATGTCTTCACTATTATTCTACAATGTAGAAAATAGTAAACATTTACTATTTTTTACATTGTAGAATAGCCACCCTTTGCCTTGATGACAGCTTTGCACACTCTTGGCATTCTCTCAACCAGCTTCACGTGTAATGCTTTTCCAACGGTCTTAAAGGAGTTCCCACATATGCTGAGCACTTGTTTGCTGCTTTTCCTTCACTCTGCTGTCCGACTCATCCCAAACCATCTCAATGGATAAAATTGTTGTTTTTCCTCATAAATCTACACATAATACCACAATACCCCCAATAACCCCCAATTTTAGCAAATGTATAAAAAAAAAAAAAATGGAAATATCATATTTACGTAAGTATTCAGTCCCTTTACTCAGTACATTGTTGAAGCACCTTTGACAGCGATTACAGCCTCGAGTCTTCTTGGGTATGACGCTACAAGCTTGGCACACCTGTATTTTGGGTGTTTCTCACGTTCATCTCTGCAGATCCTCTCAAGCTCTGTCAGGTTGGATGGGGAGCGTCGCTGCACAGCTATTTTCAGGTCTCTCCAGAGACGTTCGATCGGGTTGGTTAAGAATAAAAAATAAAAGAAAATCCCTTGAATGAGTAGGTGTGTCCACACTTTTGAATGGTACTGTAGTTACAGTTGACCTTCGGTGAACATTGAGGAGTGACTAGTGAAAGATAGACTGGGTTTAAGTGGGACTTTAACACACCTTGAACTACTGAGACAATTTCAGAATTGATTTGACGTCTGTCTTTCAAAACAGACTGACACTGTTCATGCGGTAACAGAAGAGAACCTTGTCCATTTCCTCAAATGCTTAACTGTAATTGTATTTTTCCTTAACACGTACAATTCAGCTTACTCTAGTGTTATGTCAGCCCACTGTAGCACACAACCAAAAAGAGCTCAAAGTCTCTCCGTTAACATTCTACTTTTTCTTTTTCTCCAACCTCACATGGGGTCTGGATTGCATTGCCAGTTCTCCTGTGCCGTAGATTGTCTGGTGTGTCTGCATCCCAAATAGCACCCTATTCCCGTTATAGTGCACTACTTTTGACCAGGCCTTGGTCTAAAGTAGTGCACTATATAGGGAATAGGGTGCCATTTGGGATGCACCCTGTGTCTCAGTGTAGGCAGACTGGAGCTGCACTTCTTGTCCCCTCAGATCCTTCCATTGATTCAGATGTCATTGAATTACACACTCAACAACTCGCCTGTAGATAGCTTCTGTCAAATACAGAGTTATGGACCCGCTGTTTTCTCTCTAAACTCCTGTGAACTCTCTGTAAAGAGAGAGAGAGAGGATTCCTCTCAGAGGAAGGATATACACTTTCCATACTCTGTATATTCTGCAACATATTTAAACTTCACTCAGAAATCAAATAAAAATCTAATCAAATTTTATTTGTCACGTGCGCCAGATACAACAGGTGTAGACCTTACAGTGAAACGCTTACTTACAAGCCCTTAATCAACATAACATGCCTTAGTTTTGATTAAACTGAGAGAGGATGATACACTCTCTTTCTATACTATGTGATATGGGTACATATCATTGTTATATACATTATTAGAAAATCAGCTCAAAATCTCTAGTTATTATGTGATTTATGTCACCTTAAATGACATATCACTAACATGTCAACTTAGGTGACATTAAAATTACAATGGTAAAAAAAAAAAAAAATCAACTATTTTAAAACCTACTGTAATAACAACATCTTGTGTTATATAATGAGTAAATGTTTTTTTTCTTCTTTACAGCACATTACTGAGGTAAATGTCTAATTAACCAGACGCATCCATTCAACATTAAAAGCTTGAAGTGGCATACTGGTTGAAAGGACAGCAAATTATGAATGTTTTGAGTTTTTCATATCTATTATAATTGATATACTTACAGTCGTCCAGTGATATGCCAGAGGGATGACAGTTTAATTAGGAAACAGGATCAAAGGTTTCAATTTAAATGGAAATTATGAACATTTAATTGCCATTAAAAACAGTAATCTATGTTGCATTACACAGCACTTTGATATCTTTGAAGTGTCAAAATGTTTCGCCATTCAACTGTAATTGATGATGACTATTTGTTAGGCTGTGTCCCAAATGGCACCCTATTCCATATATAGTGCACTACTTATGACCAGAGCCCTCAAAGGTAGTGCACTAAATAGGGAAAAGTAGTGCACTACATAGGGAATAGGGTTCCATTTGGGGATGCCGCCGTAGTCTTTTCAAATATTGAGGTCATGTTGCTGTAAAAAAACGACTGACTAAAAGCCAAACGATCCTGCAGCTTGACACATCTTGACTTACGGACTTTTAAGTTAACAGTATACAGTTACTATTCTAGGATGATACTTCATGCATCATGAACTTCAATTACATTGGTTTATTTTTTTTCATGCTCGAATACTCTTCTTTGTGCCTAAAAAAAAAAGTAAATCAAATAAATGTATTTAAAGAGTATGCCTTTGTTTCAACACCCTCCATGTACAGTGGGGTCCGGAATTACCTGATCCCTTGATAAAGATGAGCAAAAAAAGACTGTATACAATACTGAGCTATATTGTATGCCAAAAAAAATGGAAACGTAATATTAATACAATTGCTCAGAGAAAGAGATTTTTTTTAACAAGTAATAAACCCCCCCCCTTGCATTTTAGCAGATGCTCTTATTAGGCCTTGCTCAAGAGAAAATCAACAGCTTTTTCACATAGTCGGCTCGGGGATTAGAACCAGCAACCATTTGATTACTGGCCCAATGCTCTTAAGCAACCATTTGATTACTGGCCCAATTCTCTTAACCACTAGGCTACCTGCCACCCTCCCCCCTTGTGAAGAAAACAACTGAGCCTTTTTCTAAAATGTTTTATGAGATTAGAGAACACAGTAGGAGGGATCTTAGACAATTCAGACATAATTTTTCCAGATCTTTGATATCCTTCGTCTGTGCTTATGGACTGCCCTCTTCAATTTAGACCACAGGTTTTCAATGCGGTTCAAATCCGGAGACTGACATGGCCATTGCAAAATGTTGATTTTGTGGTTAATTAACCATTTCGTTGTGGATTTTGATGTGTGCTTGGGGGTATTGTCTTGTTGGAAGATCAACTTGCATTCAAGTTTCAGCCTTCTGGCAGAGACAACTAGGTTTTGGGCTAAAATGTCCTGGGACTTGGTGAAGTTCATGATGTGGTTGAACTTAACAAGGCCCCCAGGACCAGTGGAATCAAAATAGCCCCATAACATCAAATATCCACCTCCATATTTTACAGCAGGGATGAGGTATTTTCTGCACAAGCATGTTCTTATGACGCCAAACCCACCACTGGTGCGCGTGGCCAAAGAGCTCTATTATTATGTCATCTGACCATAGCAACGGTTCTGATCCGAGTGCCAGTGCGGTTTAGCAAAGTCCAGGCATTTATATTTGTTGGATGACATGATACTGTCATGTGACTCATCTTCATCAAGGGATCCAGTAATTCCGGACCCCACCGTAGATGTTGCTGATTGAAACACCTAGTTATCGTACTTAAATACACCGGTATTTCTGGACCCCACCGTAGATGTTGCTGATTGAAACACCTAGTATTTCTGAACCCCACCGTAGATGTTGCTGATTGAAACACCTAGTTATCGTACCTAAATACACCGGTATTTCTGGACCCCACCGTAGATGTTGCTGATTGAAACACATAGTTATCGTACCTAAATACGCCGGTATTTCCGGACCCCACCGTAGATGTTGCTGATTGAAACACATAGTTATCGTACCTAAATACACCGGTATTTCTGGACCCCACCGTAGATGTTGCTGATTGAAACACATAGTTATCGTACCTAAATACACTGGTATTTCTGGACCCCATAGTGTTGCTATTAACACATAGTTATCGTACCTAAATACACCAGTATTTCCGGACCCCACTGTAGATGTTGCTGATTGAAACACCTAGTTATCGTACCTAAATACACCAGTATTTCCGGCCCCCACTGTAGATGTTGCTGATTGAAACACCTAGTTATTGTACCTAAATACACCAGTATTTCTGGACCCCACTGTAGATGTTGCTAATTGAAACACCTAGTTATCGTACCTAAATACACCATTGCTCTTTTCTTCCCTTCCAACAACAAACTCGTGTTTGGTTCGTTAGAAAATAGCTTCTGTCATTTCACGTTTAAAACACATTTAAAATGAAATACCTTATTTGTTGTGAATGTGCCCAACCTAACGCTGTGAGATAGTTTCCTGAAGGCTGTAGGCTATGTTTAATGAGAGACCAAAATAAACCCTGGGGTAAACATGTTAAAATGGAATTGCCCACTGGCCCTAGTCTGAACGACTAATAACAAACTGTAAGGTTAAGGCTATGCATAAAATAAGAAATAAGGACAATTTCAGAACTTCCATTTCCATTACACATTTTAGTCCAGACTTCAACAGTCATTAATGGTAGGATCCATTCCACATTTTAGTCCAGACTTTCAACAGTTATTGATGGTAGGATCCATTCAACATTTTACTCCAGACTTCAACAGTTATTGTTGGTAGGATCCATTCCACATTTTAGTCCAGACTTCAACAGTTATTGATGGTAGGATCCATTCCACATTTTTGTCCAGACTTCCAACAGTTATTGATGGTAGGATCCATTCAACATTTTACTCCAGACTTCAACAGTTATTGATGGTAGGATCCATTCCACATTTTAGTCCAGACTTCAACAGTTATTGATGGTAGGATCCATTCCACATTTAAGTCCAGACTTCCAACAGTTATTGACTGTAGAATCCATTCCACATTTGAGTCCAGACTTCAACAGTCATTAATGGTAGGATCCATTCCACATTTTAGTCCAGACTTCAACAGTTATTGATGGTAGGATCCATTCCACATTTTAGTTCAGACTTCCAACAGTTGTTGATGGTAGGATCCATTCCACATTTTAGTCCAGACTTCAACAGTCATTGATGGTAGGATCCATTACACATTTTAGTCCAGACTTCCAACAGTTATTGATGGTAGGATCCATTCCACATTTTAGTCCAGCCTTCCAACAGTTAAACCCAGTGTAGTCTGGTGCTTGTACTATATTGTCTGTACATCATTAGACAAAAATCCAATCACCCATTCTATCTAAATATATATTCAATCATCAACTTCTTGCTCAACTTTCTTCTTAAGAAGTCTGTGAAGCTGAAGCTCATTGACTAGAACCTTTGTGAGGACCAAGTCACACGGTCACATCGAATCAGCGCACAGGCCTGAAATGCTGTGTTCCTTTTGCCAGCCACTCTGTAGGATGAATGCTGTGTTCCATTTGCCAGCCACCCTGTAGGATGAATGCTGTGTTCCTTTTGCCAGCCACCCTGTAGGATGAATGCTGTGTTCCTTTTGCCAGCCACCCTGTAGGATGAATGCTGTGTTCCTTTTGCCAGCCACCCTGTAGGATGAATGCGGTGTTCCTTTTGCCAGCCACTCTGTAGGATGAATGCTGTGTTCCTTTTGCCAGCCACCCTGTAGGATGAATGCGGTGTTCCATTTGCCAGCCACCCTGTAGGATGAATGCGGTGTTCCATTTGCCAGCCACCCTGTAGGATGAATGCTGTGTTCCTTTTGCCAGCCACCCTGTAGGATGAATGCGGTGTTCCTTTTGCCAGCCACTCTGTAGGATGAATGCTGTGTTCCTTTTGCCAGCCACCCTGTAGGATGAATGCTGTGTTCCTTTTGCCAGCCACCCTGTAGGATGAATGCTGTGTTCCATTTGCCAGCCACCCTGTAGGATGAATGCTGTGTTCCTTTTGCCAGCCACTCTGTAGGACGAATGCTGTGTTCCTTTTGCCAGCCACCCTGTAGGATGATTGCTGTGTTCCATTTGCCAGCCACCCTGTAGGATGAATGCTGTGTTCCTTTGCCAGCCACCCTGTAGGATGACTGCTGTGTTCCTTTTGCCAGCCACCCTGTAGGATGAATGCTGTGTTCCTTTTGCCAGCCACCCTGTAGGATGAATGCTGTGTTCCTTTTGCCAGCCACCCTGTAGGATGAATGCTGTGTTCCATTTGCCAGCCACCCTGTAGGATGAATGCTGTGTTCCTTTTGCCAGCCACTCTGTAGGACGAATGCTGTGTTCCTTTTGCCAGCCACCCTGTAGGATGATTGCTGTGTTCCATTTGCCAGCCACCCTGTAGGATGAATGCTGTGTTCCTTTGCCAGCCACCCTGTAGGATGACTGCTGTGTTCCTTTTGCCAGCCACCCTGTAGGATGAATGCTGTGTTCCTTTTGCCAGCCACCCTGTAGGATGAATGCTGTGTTCCTTTTGCCAGCCACCCTGTAGGATGAATGCTGTGTTCCATTTACCAGCCACCCTGTAGGATGACTGCTGTGTTCCTTTTGCCAGCCACCCTGTAGGATGAATGCTGTGTTCCTTTTGCCAGCCACACTGTAGGATGAATGCTGTGTTTCTTTTGCCAGCCACCCTGTAGGATGAATGCGGTGTTCCATTTGCCAGCCTTCCTGTAGGATGAATGCAAATGATGGTCCACTTAAACTCGAATGATGATTCACTGTAACGCTGGCTCCATGTTGAATGAATAACAGAAGGCGATTAGTTTATTGTATGAATCTTCCCTCCCACACAGGGGAATGAGATAGTGGAATCTCCTCTTAGCCTTGCCTGACCTGTCATTGTGTTCCTGCAATAGTGGATGGGGTAGGGGGGCATGTGTTTTTGCTATATTCGATGAGGACGGGGGCCATTGTTAAGCACTGTGTGACAAGGTAAAGGGCAAGAGGTACCTATTAACTTGGGGATTGGCTGTTATCTCCAAACGAGGCAAAACAGCTGCTGTGGGAGACAGAAAGGACGAATAGAATGTGTCATATAAAAGAGGTAGGGTATACGTCCCAAATGGCACCCTATTCCCTATAGGGGCCTGGTCTATTCACTACAGGCATAGTCAAAAGTAGTGCACTATATAGGGAATAGGGTACCATTTGGGATGCGGTGTAAGGCTCAAGGCATATGGAAAACAGTTAATGTTCCTTAATAGAGCCAATCCCATTTTAAAGGAGCCATTCAGCTGGATTGACATGGCTTTTCTTTTGTCCTCCATATCTGGTTAATAAAAAGCCAATACATTCATGCTACATCAGAGGAAAGCTACAGTGCCTTCAGAAAGTATTCACACTCCTTCACTTTTTCCACATTTTGTTGTGTTACAGCCTGAATTTAAAATGGATTAAGTTGATTATTTTTTCTCTCACTGGCCTACAAACAATACCCCATAATGTCAAAGTGCAATTATGTTTTTTGAAATTTTTACAAATTAATTCAAAATGAAAAGCTGAAATGTCTTGAGTCAATAAGTATTCAACCCCTTTAATGTTTACATGATTTTTGAATGACTACTACATCTCTGTACCCCACACATACAATTATCTGTAAGGTCCCTCAGTCGAACACTGAATTTCAAACACAGATTCAAACACAAAGACCAGAGAGGTTTTCCAATGCCTCGCAAAGAAGGGCACCTATTGGTAGATGGGTAAAAATTAAATAAAGCGGTCATTGAATATCCCTTTGAGCATGGTGACATTTTTTATTACACTTTGGATGGTGTATCAATGCACCCAGTCACTACAAAGATACAGGCATCCTTCCTAACTTAGTTGCCGGAGAGGAAGGAAACCGCTCAGGGATTTCACCATGATGCCAATGGTGACTTCAAAACAGTTACAGAGTTGAATGGCTGTGATAGGAGAAACCTGAGGATGGATCAACAACATTGTAGTTACTCCACAATACTAACCTAATTGACAGAGTGAAAAGAAGGAAGTCTGTATATAATACAAATATTCCAAAACATGCATCCTGTTTGAAACACGGCACTAAAGTAATTCACTTTTTGTCCTGAAACAAAGTGTTATGTTTGTGGCAAATCCAATACAACACATTACTGAGTACCACTCTCCATATTTTCAAGCATAGTGGTGGCTGGATCATGTTATGGGTATGCTTGTCATTGGCAAGGACTGGGGAGTTTTTCAGGATAAAGAATTAACGGAATGGAGCTAAGCACAGGCAAAATCCTAGAAGAAAACCTGGTTCAGTCTGCTTTCCACCAGACACTGGGAGATTAATTCACCTTTCAGCAGGACAATAACCTGAAACACAATGCCAAATCTACACTGGAGTGGCTTACCAAGAAGACAGTGAATGTTCCTGAGTGGCCGAGTTACAGTTTTGACTTAAATCTATTTGAAAATCTATGGCAAGACCTGAAAATGGGGTCTATCAATGATCAACAACCAATTTGACAGAGCTTGAATAATTCTGAAACGAACATTGGCCAAATGTTGCCCGATCCACATGTAGAAAGCGTTTAGAGAGTTACCCAGAAAGACTCACAGCTGTAATTGCTACCAAAGATGCTTCTACAAAGTATTTACTTAGGGGTGTTAATATTTATGTAAATTAGATATTTAGGAATTTTATTTTCAATAAATGTGCAATCATTTCTAATAATATTTTTTCACTTTGTCATTATGGGGTATTGTGTGTAGATGGGTGAGACTTCTATTATTTTTTTAATCCATGTTGAATTCAGGCTGTAACAACAAAATGTGGAATAAGTCAAGGGGTATGAATACTTTCTGAAGACACTGTACATGGTCCTCTGTAGCTCAATTGGTAGAGCATGGCGCTTGTAACGCCAGGGTAGTGGGTTCCATCCCTGGGACCACCCATACGTAAACATGTATGCGCACATGACTGTAAGTTGCTTTGGATAAAAGCATCTGCTAAATGGCATATTATTATTATTATTATTATTATTATTATTACATACTCAGAGAAAGAGTGAGTCTACATTTTCACACACAGCATTGGTTCCTAGGTCTATAATTCACGTGACCCGTTCCATTAAAAGGAAAGAAGAATGTTTAGTTATTTTATAATCCAGTTGTTAGTGTAATGCTGATAATGATAATGTATTGTGGTATACTGCACACGGAGGAATATAGGCTCAATTGTGTTTAGACAATGTCCTAAAGTTAGTCACTGACCAAAGCAATATGTCCTCCTTTATTGCCAGGATTCAATGTAACCAGATGAGACACCAGTGGCTGAGTGACCCAGGTGTAAATCTATTGGGGGTGGAAATTACTGGAAATGACGGTGTGTGTGTGTGTGTGTGTGTGTGTGTGTGTGTGTGTGTGTGTGTGTGGTCTTCTCTTTCCACAGGACACACTCACACACTCTTCCATCAGCACCCATGTGAGCATTTAATTGAGTTTAATTAATTGTGGAAAGAGCCAGGCACCCCCCTTACATAAAAGCAATTAGCTATACCAATTGATCGCTGAGTCAATGAGAGGAAGAACAAAAAGTGTATCTATGGAAACCTGTAAGTGTTCCGACCGGGGTCAGTCTGTTTCTGTTTCCAATATACCTCTCTATTAAAAGATACCTTCTCTGGTAGGACAAAATGTTTTGTGATTTTATATTAAAATATTTGTTTTGTATTTAATTTCATTGTACTTCATCTGTTGTTGAATAGAAAAATAATATGTTAGGATTCATTTTGTATTTGTATAATGTGTAACACTGTTTATGCTTTGAGACATTGACCATACATTTTACATCAGCTACCTCATGTATTTGACATATCACTCAACAGCAGGGTTTGATAGGTGGCCAATACAAAGTACTGTGGTTAACCTAACACAGGTTTTGGTTTTCATCAGCGCAGATTGCATAGAGAATACATTGTGAAAATACATTGAGAAATCATTTAGAGATACATCCTAGAATTTAACTATTGGTCCCTTGGACAGAAGGGTATATTTTAACAAATGGCACCATAAACGTTCTGTTCTTCCTTCTGATCCTTCAGTTATGCCACATGCAGTGCCTTGCAAAAGTATTCATCCCCCTTTGGCGCTTTTTCCTATTTTGTTGCACTACAACCTGTAATTTAAATTGATTTTTATTTGGATGTCATGTAATGGACATACACAAAGTAGTCCAAATTGGTGAAGTGAAATGAAAAAAATAACTTGTTTCAAAAATGTGGTGCGTGCATATATATTAACCCCCTTTGCTATGAAGCCCCTAAATAAGATCTGGTGCAACCAATTACCTTCAGAAGTCACATAATTAGTTTAAAAAAGTTCACCTGTGTGCAATCTAAGTGTCACATGATCTGTCACATGATCTCAGTATATATACACCTGTTCTGAAAGGGGCATCACCAAGCGAGCGGCACCATGAAGACCAAGGAGCTCTCCAAACAGGTCAGGGACAGTTGTGGAGAAGTACATATCAGGGTTGGATTATAAAAATATATCCTAAACTTTGAACGTCCCACGGAGCACCATTCAATCCATTATTAAAAAAGGGAAACAATATGGCACCACAACAAACCTGCCAAGAGAGGGCCGCCCACCAAAACTCACAGACCAGGCAAGGAGGGCATTAATCAGAGATGCAACAAAGAGACCAAAGATAACCCTGAAGGAGCTACAAAGCTCCACATCGGAGATTGGAGTATCTGACCGTAGGACCACTTTAAGCCGTACACTCCACAGAGCTGGGCTTAACGGAAGAGTGGCCAGAAAAAAGCCATTGCTTAAAGAAAAAAACAAGCAAACACTTTTGGTGTTCTCCAAAAGGCATGTGGGAGACTCCACAAACATATGGAAAAAGTATACCAGTTTCATTTAAGGACCAAAGGATTGACAGCCGTCCCATATAGATTGCAAAATAGTTTGGAAGAGATTTTTGACGTACCGATTCCATGGCATAGTCTTTATGAATTGATACGCAAAACGACGCCGGATTCAAAACTTAGAATTTTTCAATTTAAATTATTCTATAAAATTCTTGCTACCAATAGAATGTTATTTAAATGGGGGATACAATCTTCCGAGCTCTGCAGATTTTGCTGCGAAGAGACAGAATCATTAGATCATTTGTTTTGGTACTGTCCATTTGTAGCTAGTTTTTGGACACAGGTCCAGGAATGGCTAAAGGATTACAATATTTACCTGGAGCTAACCTTGCAGATAGCATTACTGGGTGATCTGAAAAGTCATAGTCAATCGATCAATAATAGAATAATACTTTTAGCAAAAATGTTTATATTCAATTTACGATCTGTAGAAACAATGAGAATAGAGAGGTTCAGAACTTTTGTAAAACATCACATTTTTACATTTTAGCAGACGCTCTTATCCAGAGCGACTTACAGTTAGTGCATACATTATTATATATATATTTTTTAATGCTTATTATGATATTTTTTTTAAATTTTATACTGGCCCCCCGTGGGAATTGAACCCACAACCCTGGCGTTGCAAACGCCATGCTCTACCAACTGAGCTACATCCCTGTACAGTTGAACAATATATGGCAAATAGAAATCCAATATGGATGGTGTTAAGAGATAGACGTGAGGTGTTGAATGGAGCTGAAAGATGGGACTAATAACAACAACTAATAACAACAAGATAACTCTTGTAAAGCATACTGTGTCCATAATAAGTATATAGGTTATATATTGTGAGCTTTTGTGAAAGAGCACAGTTAGAAAAATATGGCATATACAGTTGAAGTCGGAAGTTTACATACACTTAGGTTGGACTCATTAAAACTATTTTTTCAACCACTCCACAAATGTCTTGTTAACAAACTATAGTTTTGGTAAGTCGGTTAGGAGATCTACTTTGTGCATGACACAAGTAATTTTTCCAACAATTGTTTACAGACAGATTATTTCACTTATAATTCACTGTATCACAATTCCAGTGGGTCAGAAGTTTACATACACCAAGTTGACTGTGCCTTTAAACAGCTTGGAAAATTCCAGAAAATGATGTCATGGTTTTAGAAGCTTCTGATAGGCTAATTGACATCATTTGAGTCAATTGGAGGTGTACCTGTGGATGTATTTCAAGGCCTACCTTCAAACTCAGTGCCTATTTGCTTGACATCATGGGGAAATGAAAAGAAATCTGCCAAAACCTCAGAAAATAAATTGTAGACCTCCACATTGTCTGTTTTTTTTTGTCTTATTTTTTGTTTGCTTCACAAGAAAAAATATTTTGCATCTTCAAAGTGGTAGGCATGTTGTGTAAATGAAATGATACAACCCCCCCCTCAATTTTTTTTTTTTATTCCAGGTTGTGAGGCAACAAAATAGGAAAAATTCCAAGGGGGTGAATTATTTCACAAGCCAATGTATATAGAACAGATACAAGTTGCATCCCAAATGTGGAATAGGGTGCCAACAGGGTCACTTTACAGATGAACGAGCTACCAGACCCGGTCTTAGGGATGGCTAACTCTGGAGATCCCTTCAAGTTTGTTTGTACCTTTCTTGTGGACTTATATTAAAAGGCTTTATAAAAGGCTCATGAATCAGTTGATCTTTGGCAATTCAAAAAGGCTGATTGAGGAACTTTTTAAAGACTTGTTTTTGTTTTCTATGATTGTGTTTTGCTTTTCGTGTATTGATATGAATATTGATGTGTATAATTACATTTTAGTCATTTAGCAGACACTCTTATCCAGAGCTACTTACATGAGCAATTAGGGTTAAGTACCTTGCTCAAGGGCACATCGACAGATTTTTCACCTTGTCGGCTCTGGGATTAGAACCAGCAACCTTTCGGTTACTGGCACAACGCTCTTAACCACTAAGCTACCTGCCGCCCATATAATGATGTGTATATTGATATGAATATTGATATGTATAATGATGTGTATGATGATGTGTATATTGATATGAATATTGATGTGTATATTGATGTGTATATTGATGTGTATATTGATGTGCATAATAATATAATAATAATAATATGCCATTTAGCAGACGCTTTTATCCAAAGCGACTTACAGTCATGCGTGCATACATTTTTGTGTGGTCCCGGGGATCGAACCCACTACCTTGGCGTTACAAGCGCCGTGCTCTACCAGCTGAGCTACAGAGGACATAAAAATGACATAAAGATGAATGTGTTTGATGATGTGTATATTGATGTGTATAGTGATGTGTATTGATGTGTGTAATGATGTACATTGATGTGTGTAAAGATGTATACTGATGTGTATACTGATGTGTATAATGTTTTGTGATGTTATATTGTAATATTTGTAACACTGTTTTATATTTTATTTCATTGCACTTCATCTGTTGTTGAAAAGGGAAATAATCTGGTAGTATTTGTATAATGATGTGTATAATGATGTGTATAATGATGTGTATAATGATGTGTATATTGATGTTTATAATGATGTGTATAATGATGTGTATATTGATGTTTATAATGATGTGTATTGATATGTATAATAATGAATATTGATGTGTATAATGATGTGTATAATGATGTTTATAATGATGTGTATATTGATGTTTATAATGATGTGTATTGATGTATATAATAATCTATATTGATGAGCATAATGATGTATATAATAATGTGTACCAATGTGTATTGATGTGTACAATAATGTATATTGATGTATATAATGATGTGTACAAGGATGTGCACTGACGTGTATAAGGATGTGTATAATGACGAGTACTTATGTGTATAATGATGTGTATTGACGTGTATCCAGGGTTCATCTGTAAAAGAGACATTAGACTCAGCATGACTCCCTGTTCGAAATAAAGGTACAAATAATACGTAATAACAATAAGAATAAGAATAATAATCACGATAATAATTCAGACGCATCCGTAGCAGCTCAGGGATGAAGTCTATAGCACTCAGAGGACATCATCTGCTGTGTTGAGCTCTAACCATAGGGGAGTTCTCAGAGGACACCACCTGCAGTGTCAAGCTTTAACCATAGGGGAGTTCTCAGATAAAATCCAACATTATCCTCTCGCAAGTGTATTTCTGTCTTAATGGAACACTACTGCTCCGCGTTTGAATGTAAATCTAACATTATTGCTGTGTTTCGGTTTTATGGAAAATCCAACATTATCACCTGTGCATTTCTCATTATCAGATCTTGGTTTGTCACTAGCACATTTGTCGCTGGCAGGTTTCAGTGACAGGGTGTTAGTCGCTGGCAGGTTTCAGTGACAGGGTGTTAGTCGCTGGCAGGTTTCAGTGACAGGGTGTTAGTCGCTGGCAGGTTTCAGTGACAGGGTGTTAGTCGCTGGCAGGTTTCAGTGACAGGGTGTTAGTCGCTGGCAGGTTTCAGTGACAGGGTGTTAGTCGCTGGCAGGTTTCAGTGACAGGGTGTTAGTCGCTGGCAGGTTTCAGTGACAGGGTGTTAGTTGCTGGCAGGTTCCAGTGAAGGGGGTTAGTTGCTGGCAGGTTCCAGTGAAGGGGGTTAGCCACTCGTAGCTAGTAGTATCCGGGATTGCAGCGACAGGGTAATCTGTGCAGAGGACACGGACCTACACCTCATCTCCAATCGGAGACTAAAACCATGATAACCCTCACCAAAGGCAGGATAAGCCTTGAAAATGTGTCTTTGGTTTAGCTGGGGTTTTCTTCAAATATTTTCAATGTATTATCAGTCAGTTCATCTGGGTCTGTTGTGATATAACTTACTGCCTTACTAATAATGGTTCTGAGACTATGCTGAACCGTAAAGAACCTTGTGTGTGTGTGTGCGTGCGTGCGTGCGTGTGTGTGTGCGTGTGCGTGTGTGTGTGTGTGTGTGTATGTGTGTCTGTTTTGGGGTGTCAGCGTAAGTATGTGTGAGTGTGTGGGCGTGCATAGAGTCAGTGCATGTGAGTTAGTGCAAAAAAATGTATAAAAAAATACAAGTAGTCCGGGTAGCCATTTGATCAGCTATTTAGAAGTCTTGTTTAGAAGTCTTATGGCTTGGGGGTAGAAGCTGTTAAGGAGCCTTTTGGACCTAGACTTGGCGCTTGCCATGCGGTAGCAGAGAGAACAGTCTATGACTAGGGTGACTGGAGTCTTTGTCTATTTCTTTAGCCTTCCTCTGACACCGCCTGGTATAGAGGTCCTGGATGGCAGGAAGCTCGGCCCCAGTGATGAAATGGGCAGTACGCACTACACTCTGTAGCGCGTTATGGTCGGATGCCGAGCAGTTGCCATACCAGGCGGTGATGCAACCGGTCAGGATGCTCTCGATGGTGCAGCTGTAGAACTTTTTGAGGATCTGGGGACCCATGCCAAATCTTTTCAGTCTCCTGAGGGGGAATAGGTATTGTCGTGCCCTCTTCACGACTTTCCTGGTATGTTTGGACGATGATAGTTTGTTGGTGATGTGGACACCAAGGAACTTGAAACTCTCGACCCGCTCCACCACAGCCCCGTCGATATGAATGGGGGCATGTTCGGCCCTCCTTTTCCTGTAGTCCATGATAAGCTCCAATTAATCAAATGGCCACCCAGACTATTTACCTTGACCCACCCCTACCCCCACACAGTGACTCGGTACCGGTACCCCCTGTATATAGCCTCATTATTGTTATTTTATTGTGTTACTTTTTATTTAATTTTTTACTTTAGTTTATTTAGTAAATATTTTCTTGACTCTATTTCTTGAACTGCATTGTTGGTTAAGGGCTTGTAAGGAAGCATTTCACGGTAAGGTCTACACCTGTTGTATTCGGCACGTGACAAATAAGATTTGATTTGATTTGATTTCGTTTGAAAGCCCTGCCACATCCGACGAGCATCAGAGCCGGTCTAGGAGGATTCGATCTTGGTCCTGTATTGACGCTTTGCCTGTTTGATGGTTCGTCGGAGGGCGTAGAGGGATTTCATATAAGCGTCCGGGTTAGAGTCCCGCTCCTTGAAAGCGGCAGCTCTAGCCTTTAGCTCAGAGAGGGATGTTGCCTGTAATCCACGGCTTCTGGTTGGGACGTGTACTTGGGGACGATGTCTTCGATGCACTTATTAATGAAGTCGGTGACTGACGTGGTGAACTCTTCAGTGCCATCGGATGAATCCCGGGAACATATTCCAGTCTGGCGACACAGTCTTGTAATTCTTTTTATTTTTTTTTACCTGGAACCTGAAAAAGGGTTCTCCTATGGGAACAGCAGAATAACCTTTTTAGGTTCTAGACAGCATTTTAAGTGCACTATAAAGGGAATATTGTTTATTTGTTTATTAATATTGTTGTTTGCTGTTTGGGATGCAACCCTTCTGTTGGGATCCTGGGGTTTACAAGGTCTTTCACCCGCATTACATCCTGAAGGGCCCAATCTGTTCCGCATTAGACACAGAGACACACGGACCAATGACACTAATAGATGGATGCCAAGCCAACCATGCTGGTTAAGCAAAAACACAGACAAATGACACTAATAGATGGATGCCAAGCCAGCCACCCTGGTTAAGCAGAGACACACCGACCAATGACACTAATAGATGGATGCCAAGCCAGCCACCCTGGTTAAGCAGAGACACACCGACCAATGACCCTAATGGATGGAAGCCAAGCCAGTCACCCTGGTTAAGGGACTCTTGCTGCAACTAAACAAGAACTATAGTGGTCCGGAGGATGTCATGGTTAAGAGTTGTGGTGTCAGGATGAATGCACACACACACACACACAGACACACACACACACACATAGACACACACACACACACACACATAGACACACACACACACACACACATAGACACACACACACATACACACACACATACACACACACACGCACACGCACACACACAGACACACACACACACACACACGCACACACAGACACACACACACACACACACACACACACACACACACACACACACACGGACACACTCACACCCTGTGTGGGGGAGTGACTATAACGAATGACTACAGTACTCTACAGTGCCAGGATAGCCATGTTATTTTCTACTCTATACAGTTCCTTCGGAAAGTATTCAGACCCCTTGACTTTTTCCACATTTTGTTTTACGTTACAGCCTTATTCTAAAATGGATTAAATTGTTTTTCTCCCTCATCAACCTACAAACAATACCCCATAATGAAAAAAACTGAAATATAACATTTACATAAGTATTCAGACCCTTTACTCAGTACTTTGTTGAAGCATCTTCGGCAGCGATTACAGCATCGAGTCTTCTTGGGTATGACGCTACAAGCTTGGCACACCTGTATTTGGGGAGTTTCTCCCATTCTTCTCTGCAGATCCTCTCAAGCTCTGTCAGGTTGGATGGGGAGCGTCGCTGCACAGCTATTTTCAGGTCTCTCCAGAGATGTTTGATCTGGTTCATGTACGGCCTCTGGCTGGGCCACTCAAGGACATTCAGAAACTTGTTCCGAAGCCAGAAGCCTGCATTGTCTTGGGTGTGTGCTTAGGATCATTGTCCTGTTGGAAGATGAACCTTCACCCCAGTCTGAGGTCCTGAGCACTCTGGAGCATGTTTTCATCAAGGATCTCTCTGTACTTTGCTCCGTTCATCTTTGCCTTGATCCTGACTAGTCTCCCAGTCCCTGCCGCTGAAAAACATCCCCAAAGCATGATGCTGCCATCACCCTGCTTCAATGTAGGGATGGTGCCAGGTTTTTTCCAGACGTGATGCTTGGCATTCAGGCCAAAGAGTTCAATCTTGGTTTCATCAGACCAGAGAATCTTGTTTCTCATGGTCTGAGAGTCTTTAGGTGCCTTTTGGCAAATTCCAAGCGGGCTGTCTTTTGCCTTTTACTGAAGAGTGGCTACCGTCTAGTCACTCTACCATAAAGGCCTGATTGGTGGAGTGCTGCAGAGATGGTTGTCCTTCTGTGGTCCTCTGTAGCTCAGCTGGTAGAGCACGGCGCTTGTAACGCCAAGGTAGTGGGTTCGATCCCCGCGACCACCCATACACAAAAATGTATGCACGCATGACTGTAAGTCGCTTTGGATAAAAGCGTCTGCTAAATGGCATATTAATAATTAATTAATAATTAATTCTTGAATGTTCTCCCATCTCCACAGAGGAACTCTAGAGCTCTGTCAGAGTGACCATCAGGTTCTTGGTCACCTCCCTGACCAAGGCCCTTCTCCCCTGATTTCTCAGTTTGGCTTGCAGCCAGCTCTAGGAAGAGTCTAGGTCAGGGGTGTCAAACTCATTTTAGCTCAGGGGCCACATGGAGGAAAATCTATTCCCAAGTGGGCCGGACCGGAAAAATCATGGTATATTTAACTTAAAAACAACAACTTCAGATTGTTTTCTTTGTTTTAATACGATCAATATACAACATTAAACTGTCCAAAATAGTACAAGCACAACATCACTATTAATCAAAAGTTTATTTGAAAATTCTAAAGAAAAAGAACACACAAACACACAATGCCTCAGTGATTAACAGAACTGTTTCACAGATCACAGAACTATATCAGGGTGTCATTTCTCAGGCAGAAATGTAGATAAAAATAATGAAATCCTGTTCCCCAAACAAGTGCAAGAACCACAGAGTCAAGAATAGGTTAAATATACAAATAAAATAAAATCTATTAAAAACAATAGCACATCAACATAAAAACATATAAACATAAATCTGAAAGCGTTGCTCAAACTCCCGTAACAGTCCCGTAATTTTATCTTTGAACCGCTTCATGTCTGCCACATGTTGGGTCGCGCACACATTTTTCAGACAGGGGAAGTGAGCTGCATCACCACCGGCAAATTGCGTCTCCCACAATGACAGCTTCAACTTGAAAGAACGTATGCTGTCATAATACTGCGTGACAACTTTGTTGCGCCCTTGCAGCTGTTTGTTCAAGTTATTCAGGTGCTCTGTAACATCCACCAATAATGCAAGGTCCTGCATCCATTCTGCGGAATGAAATTCTAACACTGGTTTGCCCTTTTCTTCCATGAACTGTTCAATTTCTTCTCGTAAATCAAAGAAACGCCTCAGCACAGCACCTCGGCTTAACCATCTTACCTCAGTGTGGTATGGCAGGCCATAGATGTGGTCTTTCTCTCTGAGAAGGCTGTCAAACTGACGGTGATTCAGGCTTCTGGATCGGATGAAATTAACAGTTTGGATGACCACCTTCATGACATTATCCATCTTCAATGACTTGCAACACAAAGCCTCCTGGTGCAAAATACAGTGAAAAGTAAAAAAATCACGTCCTCCATTTGCAGATTGCACTTTCTCTCTGAACTTTGTCACAACGCCTGCTTTTTTCCCGATCATTGAGGGCGCACCATCTGTAGCCAGGCTGACAGCGCGGGACCAGTCCACTCCGACCCTGTCCAGCGCGCCGACGAGTGCGGTAAAAATATCAGCTGCTGTCGTTGTATCTGTCATCGGCACCAACTCCACAAACTCCTCGGTGACGGTCAATGTGTCATCAACTCCGCGGATGAAAATGGCCAGTTGTGCAACATCTGTAAAGTCCGTGCTTTCATCAATTGCAACCGAAAACGCAATAAATTACTTTACTTTTTGCTTCAACTGGCTGTCCAAATCCACTGAAAGATCGGAAATCCTGTCTGTAACTGTGTTTCTTGTCAGGCTGACATTTGCAAAAGCCTGCCGCTTTTCAGGGCACACAATCTCCGCTGCCTTCATCATGCATGTTTTTCCAAATTCACCCTCACTAAATGGTTTTGAAGCCACTGCGATTTCATTAGCAATGAGGTAGCTAGCTTTCACTGCAGCGTCACTGATGTCTCGGCTGTGAGTAAACACAGACTGCTGTTTCTTCAGACCCACCAACAGTTCATTCACCTTCTCTCATCTCCGCTGTCCTTGAAAGTTGTCATATTTGTCGGCATGAAGACTCACATAGTGGCGACGAAGGTTATATTCTTTCAGCACTGCAACATGCTCTGAACACACCAAACATACAGCTTTCCCATTCAATTCAGTGAATAAATAGGATGACCATTTTTCTTGGAACACTCTGCACTCTGCGTCCACTTTTCTCTTTTTTGACAGGGACATATTGGGGCAATGAGGGTGCCAAAGCACATAATGTTAAAAGTAGAAGCCGTAATACATATCGCAGGCAAAACAAAGTAGCTCATTGGCTGCACGTGCTTGACCTACTTGCTCTGCCCCGGTATAAACAGTTTGCTTGCTTAACACAATTGCTATTGCGCCATCCAGTGGACGCAATTGGAACAGCAGTTTATTTTATTGAAAAATGGCAGCGCATTTTTATACTTTACAAAATTATTATTATTATTATTATTATTTTTTTTTTCAAAATCATCTCGCGGGCCGGATTAAACCCGTTTGCGGGCCTGATCCGGCCTGCGGGCCGGACGTTTCACATCCCTGGTCTAGGTGGTTCCAAACATCTTCCATTTAATAATGATGGAGGCCACTGTGTTCTTGGGGACCTTCAATGCTGCATACACGTTTTGGTACCCTTCCCCAGATCTGTGCCTTGACACAATCCTGTCTCTGAGCTCTATGGAAAATTCATTCAACCTCATGGCTTGGTTTTTGCTCTGACATGCACTGTCAACTGTGGGACCTTACCTAGACAGATGTGTGCCTTTCCAAATCATATCCAATCAATTGAATTTAACACACGTAGACACCAATCAAATTGTAGAAACATCTCAAGGATGATCAATGGAAACAGGATGCACATGAGCTCAATTTCAAATCTCATAGCAAAGGAGCTGAATACATATGTAAATAAGGTATTTCTGTTTTTATTTCTAATGAATTTGCAAAAATTTCTAAAAAACGAATTTCACTTTGTCATTATGGGGTATTGTGTGTAGATTGCTGAGGACATATTTTATTTAATCAATTTTAGAATATGGCTTTAACGTTGAACTTTTAACAAAATGTGGAAAAAGTGAAGGAGACAATACTTTCCGAATATGTAATATTCTATTGGTTGCAAGAATGTTATATAATAATTTAAATAGAAAAAACTCGAAGTTTTGCATCCGGTGTCGTTTCGTGTATCAGTTCATAAACCATGTGCCATGGAATTGGTACATCGAAAATCTCTTCCCAACTATTTTGCAATCTGTATGGTTGTCAATCCTTTGGTCCTTAAATGAAACTGGTATACATTTTTATTCATCACAATTTTTAAAAAAAATTCACATTTCAATTTTCTTTAAGAAATTCTGGTCTTTAATGCAAAGTTTCATACTTCATCCCTCTTCCACTTGCCTCTTCCATTTTTGCGGTAAATGCTGCGATTAGTTGGTTGTAATATTGGATAAATTATACATTTCCATATATTTTTGTTAGCTGCTTGATTTACATAACTCCACCAGTCCTATTTATGATATCATTTACAAATATTATTCTGTTTTAATTTATTTTATTTTTTTAATCAATTAGTATATTTGAGTTTAAACATAATATTTGTTGTAATGTGTGTTCTGTCTTTTCTGGTGGATTAAACTGAAATTGCAACCAACTTTCTATGGCTTGATGAAAAAATAACGATATTTTTGAGATTATTTCATTTTTACTAACCGAAAGTGAGAGGTTGTAATCTGAATAAGGGGAAAAATACAATTCTTGAACACGGGGTGAGTCATTCTTACTAATCTGTTAGAGAACCAGTTCAAATACCTCTTAAATGTAAAGTCCCCATATTTGGGGACACTATTTGATTGTATGTATTCTATTCAGTTTGGTATGAGATCGGTAGCCCCTATCTGCAAAAGTAGGGTGTCTGCGGAAAGCTGAGTATCTTGGCTATTGATCGGTGCCTTGAAATCTTTGGTGTGACTTACTACCACATATGGGCATACAAATTTATAAGCACAGGCCGAGCCAATGACCCCATTTCAAGATGGCTGCTACCTACATTCCGGTTAGTGTTGTGAAGCATAAACCAAATAAACACTGAATACGATACACACCGAAAGCCGGGACTCCACAGATCATGATGATGTCTTAATTGTCTGCCTGTGACCTGCTGTTATTGATCACCATCCCCGAGAGTCAACATGTTGTATTTTACACAACGTTTTCACCAAACAGCATACATTACATTTACGTCATTTAGCAGACGCTCTTATCAAGAGCAACGTACAGTTAGTGCATACATTACTTTTTTTTATTATATATATATATTATTATTATATTATAATTTTTTCATACCCCCTGTCATACCCACAACTCTGGCGTTGCAAACACCATGCTCTACGAACTGAGCTACATCCCCTGCCAGCCATTCCCTCCCCTCCCCTACCCTAGACCAATTGTGCGCCGCCCCATGGGTCCCCCGGTCACGGCCAGCTACGACAGAGCCTGGATTTGAACCAGGATCTCTAGTGGCACAGCTAGCACTGCGATGCAGTGCCTTAGACCACTGCGCCACAAGGTAAACTTCGATTTGGTCTGTGTTTGAGCTATAGCTACATGAGGGGTATCAAATTAATCCTTAGGTTGGTAGGAACAAATCTAGACTATTGCCAATGTTATCTGATGATGTATGACTGAATGTACATCTGTTGCTTTATATTATTTTTGTAAACAGTTCATTTGTATGTGGGACCAATACATTGGATATTCCTAGGCTAAACATTCAGGCACTTTGGAGAGGTTGAAGAAACCCTTTGATATCCCCTGTATGTCCCCCGACACCACCACAATGTTTGAGTGAGGTTGATGTGGTAGAAATTGTGTTTTTATACTGAACAAACAGCATTTATGGATTGCAAATGTGTAATAGCACTGGAATTATCTAATTTACAGACATATGCCACTTTGGAGAGGTTTAGGGACACTTGGAAACGTCCCATGACCACACCTGACACCACTTACTAAAACATCTGCCCATTTCTAGTTGTTAGGTCTATCGATCCCATGTTGATGGTCCTCTGTAGCTCAATGTGGTCCTCTGTAGCTCTGCTGGTAGAGAATGGCGCTTGTAACGCCAGGGTAGTAGGTTCGATCCCCGGGACCAACCATACGTAAAAATGTATGCGCACATGACTGTAAGTCGCTTTGGATAAAAGTGTCTGCTAAATGGCATATTATTTATTATTGTGGAAGCCATCTGATGTGTTTCCAGCTCTAGTCATCAATAATTATAGCTTGTCAATGAAAGATGACTTTAAAAAAATTAAAAAATTGTTATTTTGTGTGTGCTTGATCTTGTGTATTCTGAATTATACAGTTGAAGTCGGAAGTTTACATACACTTAGGTTGGAGTCATTAAAACTCGTTTTTCAACCACTCCACAAATGTCTTGTTAACAAACTATAGTTTTGACAAGTCGGTTAGGACATCTACTTTGTGCATGACACAAGTAATTCTTCCAACAACTGTTTACAGATTATTTCACTTACAATTCACTGTATCACAATTCCAGTGGGTCATAAGTTTACATACACTAAGTTGACTGCCTTTAAACAGCTTGGAAAATTCCAGAAAATGATTTCATGCTTTAGAAGCTTCTGATAGGCTAATTGACATCATTTGAGTCAATTGGAGGTGTACCTGTGGATGTATTTCAAGGCCTACCTTCAAACTCAGTGCCTCTATGCTTGACATCATGGGACCATGCAGCCGTCATAGCGCTCAGGAAGGGGACGCGTTCTCTCTCTAGAGATGAACGTACTTTGGTGTGGAAAGTGCAAATCAATCCTGAACAACAGCAAAGTACCTTGTGAAGTTGCTGGAGGAAACAGGTACAAAAGTATCTATATCCACAGTAAAACGATTCCTGTATCGACATAACCTGAAAGGCCGCTCAGCAAGGAAGAAGCCACTGCTCCAAAACCGGCATAAAAAAGCCAGACTACGGTTTGCAACTGCACATGGAGACAAAGGTCATACTTTTTGGAGAAATATCCTTTGGTCTGATTAAACAAAAATAGAACTGTTTGGCCATAATGACCATTGTTATGTTTGGAGGAAAAAGGGGGTTGCTTGCAAGCCGAAGAACACCATCCCAACCGTGAAGCACGGGGGTGGCAGCATCATGCTGTGGGAGTGCTTTGCTGCAGGAGGGACTGGTGCACTTCACAAAATAGATGGCATCATGAGGAAGGACAATTATGTGGATATATTGAAGCAACATCTCAAGACATCAGTCAGGAAGTTAAAGCTTGGTCGCAAATGGGTCTTCCAAATGGACAGTCACCCCAAGCATTTTTTAAATGTTTTATTTAACGTTTATTTAACCAGGTAAGCCAGTTGAGAACAAGTTCTCATTTACAACTGTGACCTGGCCAAGATAAAGCAAAGCAGTGCGATAAAAACAACAACACAGAGTTACATATGGGGTACAAAAACATAAAGTCAAAAAATACAACAGAAAATATATATACAGTGTGTGCAAATGTAGTAAGTTATTGAGGTAAGGCAATAAATAGGCCATAGTGCAATATAATTACAATTTAGTATTAACACTGGAGTGATAGATGTGCAGAAGAAGATGTGCGAATAGAGATACTGGGGTGCAAATTTACATTTACATTTACGTCATTTAGCAGACGCTCTTATCCAGAGCGACTTACAAATTGGTGCATTCACCTTATAGCCAGTGGGATAACGACTTTACAATATATATATATATATATATATATTTTTTTTCTTTCTTTGGGGTGGGGTAAGGGGGGGTAGAAGGATTACTTTATCCTATCCCAGGTATTCCTTAAAGAGGTGGGGTTTCAAGTGTCTCCAGAAGGTGGTGAGTGACTTCGCTGTCCTGGCGTCATGAGGGAGCTTGTTCCACCATTGGGGTGCCAGAGCAGCGAACAGTTTTGACTGGGCTGAGCGGGAACTGTGCTTCCGCAGAGGTAGGGGGCCAGCAGGCCAGAGGTGGATGAACGCAATGCCCTCGTTTGGGTGTAGGGACTGATCAGAGCCTGAAGGTACAGAGGTGAGCAAAATAAATAACAATATGGGGATGAGGTAGTTGGGTGGGCTAATTACAGATGGGCTGTGCAGTGATCGGTAAGCTGCTCTGACAACTGATGTTTAAAGTTAGTGAGGGAGATAAGAGTCTCCAGCTTCAGAGATTTTTGTAGTTTGTTCCAGTCATTAGCAGCAGAGAACTGGATGAAATGGTGGCCAAAGGAGGTGATGGCTTTGGGGATGACCAGTGAGATATACAGTGAGGGAAAAAAGTATTTGATCCCCTGCTGATTTTGTACGTTTGCCCACTGACAAAGACATGATCAGTCTATAATTTTAAAGGTTTCGAGGCTGAAGTTTGGCAACTCCAACCTTCAGTTCCCTCCACATATTTCTTATGGGATTAAGGTCTGGAGACTGGCTAGGCCACTCCAGGACCTTAATGTGCTTCTTCTTGAGTCACTCCTTTGATGCCTTGGCCGTGTGTTTTGGGTCATTGTCATGCTGGAATACCCATCCACGACCCATTTTCAATGCCCTGACTGAGGGAAGGAGGTTCTCACCCAAGATTTGACGGTACATGGCCCCGTCCATCGTCCCTTTGTTGCGGTGAAGTTGTCCTGTCCCCTTAGCAGAAAAACACCCCCAAAGCATAATGTTTCCACCTCCATGTTTGACAGTGGGGATGGTGTTCTTGGGGTCATAGGCAGCATTCCTCCTCCTCCAAACACGGCGAGTTGAGTTGATGCCAAAGAGCTCCATTTTGGTCTAATCTGACCACAACACTTTCACCCAGTTCTCCTCTGAATCATTCAGATGTTCATTGGTAAACTTCAGACGGGCATGTATATGTGCTTTCTTGAGCAGGGGGATCTTGCGGGCGCTGCAGGATTTCAGTCCTTCACGGCGTAATGTGTTACCAATCGTTTTCTTGGTGACTATGGTCCCAGCTGCCTTGAGATCATTGACAAGATCCTCCCATGTAGTTCTGGGCTGATTCCTCACCGTTCTCATGATCATTGCAACTCCACGAGGTGAGATCTTGCATGGAGCCCCAGGCCGAGGGAGATTGACAGTTATTTTGTTTTTCTTCCATTTGCGAATAATCACACCAACTGTTGTCACCTTCTCACCAAGCTGCTTGGCGATGGTCTTGCAGCCCATTCCAGCCTTGTGTAGGTCTACAATCTTGTCCCTGACATCCTTGGAGAGCTCTTTGGTCTTGGCCATGGTGGAGAGTTTGGAATCTGATTGATTGATTGCTTCTGTGGACAGGTGTCTTTTATACAGGTAACAAACTGAGATTAGGAGCACTCCCTTTAAGAGTGTGCTCCTAATCTCAGCTCGCTACCTTTATAAAAGACACCTGGGAGCCAGAAATCTTTCTGATTGAGAGGGGGTCAAATACTTATTTCCCTCATTAAAATGCAAATCAATTTATAACACTTTTGACATGCGTTTTTCTGGATTTTGTTGTTGTTATTCTGTCTCTCACTGTTCAAATAAACCTACCATAGATATGATAGACTGATCATTTCTTTGTCAGTGGGCAAACGTACAAAATCAGCAGGGGATCAAATACCTTTTTCCCTCACTGTACCTGCTGGAGCGCATACTACGGGTGGGTGTTGCTATGGTGACCAATGAGCTAAGATAAGGCAGGGATTTGCCTAGCAGTGATTTATAGATGACCTGGAGCCAGTGGGTTTGGCGACGAATATGCAGTGAGGGCCAGCCAACGAGAGCGTACAGGTCACAATGGTGGGTAGTATATGGGGCTTTGGTGACAAAACAGATGGCACTGTGATAGACTACATCCAATTTGCTGAGTAGAGTGTTGGAGGCTATTTTGTAAATGACATCGCCGAAGTCAAGGATCGGTAGGATAGTCAGTTTTACGAGGGCATGTTTGGCAGCATGAGTGAAGGAGGCTTTTTTTGCGAAATAGGAAGCCAATTCTAGATTTAACTTTGGATTGGAGATGCTTAATGTGAGTCTGGAAGGAGAGTTTATGGTCTAACCGACACCTAGGTATTTGTAGTTGTCCACATATTCTAAGTCAGACCCACCGAGAGTAGTGATTCTAGTCGGGCAGGCGGGTGCAAGCAGCGTTCGATTGAAGAGCATGCATTTAATTTTACTAGCATTTAGGAGCAGTTGGAGGCTGTTGTGTTGTATGGTATTGAAGCTCGTTTGGAGGTTTGTTAACACAATGTCCAATGAAGGGCCAGATGTATACAAATTGGTGTCGTCTGCGTAGAGGTGGTCTGAGAGTCACCAGCAGCAAGAGCGACATCCATCATTGATATACACAGAGAATAGAGTCGGCCCGAGAATTGAACCCTGTGGCACCCCCATAGAGACTGCCAGAGGTCCAGACAACAGGCCCTCCGATTTGACACATTGAACTCTATCTGAGAAGTAGTTGGTGAACCAGGCGAGGCAGTCATTTGAGAAACCAAGGCTATTTAGTCTACCAATAAGAATGCGGTGTTTGACAGAGTCGAAAGCCTTGGCCAGGTCGATGAAGACGGCTGCACAGTACTGTCTTTTATCGATCGCGGTTATAATATCGTTTAGGACCTTTAGTGTGGCTGAGATGCACCCATGACCAGCTTGGAAACCAGATTGCATAGTGGAGAAGGTATGGTGGGATTCGAATTGGACAGTGATCTGTTTGTTAACTTAGCTTTCAAATACTTTCGAAAGGCAGGGCAGGATGGATATAGGTCTGTAACAGTTTGGATCTAGAGTGTCACCCCCTTTGAAGAAGGGGATGACCGCGGCAGCTTTCAAATCTCTGGGGATCTCAGATGATATGAAAGAGAGGTTGAACAGACTAGTAACAGGGGTTGCTACAATTTCTGTGGCTAATTTTAGAAAGAAAGGGTCCAGATTGCCTAGCCCTTCTGATTTGTAGGGGTCCAGATTTTGCAGCTCTTTCAGAACATCAGCTATCTGAATTTGGGTGAAGGAGAACCGGGGGGGGGGGCATGGGCAAGTTGCAGCGGGGGGGAGGGGGGCAGAGCTGGTGGCCGGGGTAGTGGTAGCCAGGTGGAAAGCATGGCCAGCCGTAGCAAAATGCTTATTGAAATTCTCGATTATCGTAGATTTATCGGTGGTGACAGTGTTTCCTAGCCTCAGTGCAGTGGGCAGTTGGGAGGAGGTGCTCTTATTCTCCATGGACTTTACAGTGTCCCAAAACCTTTTGGAGTTAGTGCTACAGGATGCAAATTTCTGTTTGAAAAAGCTAGCCTTTGCTTTCCTAACTAATTGTGTATATTGGTTCCTGAATTCCCTGAAAAGCTGCATATCGCGGGGGCTGTTCGATGCTAATGCAGTACGCCACAGGATGTTTTTGTGCTGGTCAAGGGCAGTCAAGTCTGGGTTGAACCAGGGGCTATTTCTGTTCTTAGTTCAGACATTTTTGAATGGGGCATGCTTATTTAAGATGGAGAGGAAATCACTTTTAAAGAACAACCAGGCATCCTCTACTGACGGAATGAGGTCAATATCCATCCAGGATACCCAGGCCAGGTCAATTAGAAAGTGCCTGCTCACTGAAGTATTTTAGGGAGCGTTTGACAGTGATGAGGGGTGGTCGTTTGACCGCGGACCAATTACGGACACAGGCAATGAGGCAGTGATCGCTGAGATCCTGGTTGAAGACAGCAGAGGTGTATTTAGAGGGTAAATTAGTCAGGATCATATCAGTGAGGGTGCCCATGTTTATGGATTTAGGGTTGTACCTGGTAGGTTCCTTGATAATTTGTGTGAGATTGAGGGCATCTAGTTTAGATTGTAGGACGGCCGGGGTGTTAAGCATATCCCAGTTTAGGTCACCAAGCAGTACGAACTCTGAGGATAGATGGGGGGCAATCAGTTCACATATGGTGTCCAGGGCACAGCTGGGGGCTGAGGGGGGTCTGTAGCAAGCGGCAACAGTGATAGACTTATTTCTGGAGAGGTGGATTTTTTGAAGTAGAAGCTCAAACTGTTTGGGCACAGACCCAGATACTATGATAGAGCGCTGCAGGCTATCTCTACAGTAGACTGCAACTCCGCCCCCTTTGGCAGTTCTATCTAGACGGAAAATGTTGTAGTTGGGGATGGAAATATCAGAGTTTTTGGTGGTCTTCCTTATCCAGTATTCAGACACTGCTAGAACATCAGGGTTGGCGGAGTGTGCTAACGCAGTGAGTAACTCAAACTTAGGGAGGAGGCTTCTGATGTTAACATGCAAAAAAACAAGGCTTTTACGGTTACAGAAGTCAACAAATGATAGCGCCTGGGGAGTAGGAGTGATACTGGGGGCTACAGGGCCTGGGTTAACTTCTACATCACCAGAGGAACAGAGGAGGAGTAGAATAAGGATATGGCTAAAGGCTTTAAAAACTGGTCTTCTAGTGCATTGGGTACAGAGAATAAAAGGGGCAGATTTCCGGGCGTTGTAGAATAGATTCAGGGCATTATGTACAGACAAGGATATGGAAGGATATGAGTACAGTGGAGGTAAACCTGGTTGAGCGGGACTTGGGGCTCTACAGTGAAACTGTACAATAAGAACTAACCGGAACAGCAATAGGCAAGGCATATTGACATGCAGGCCACGGACAATGGTAAAAAAACGCTAACGGTGGCTAATAGCAAGTAGCTAGTTAGCTAGCTAGTTAGCTGGCTGGCTAGTTTCAACTGGAGATTCTAGATAAAGGTGAGTAAATAATAGAATCCATTCCACATTGGGTGAGGCGGGTTGCAGGAAAGTATATTTAGTAGAAGGATGAAAAGTTGAGAAATATATGCGAAAGAGACAAAAAAAAACAAAAAACAGGCTATTTACACGGACACACTATGGTACAGTTTGTATTGCTATCTATCTGGACTGTTAGTCCCTCTATTTCCTTGGTTAATATGAACTCTTTTGACCTAAATTGCTTTTGTGTTAAAGATGAGTATTGAATTGCATGGCTGTCATCAAGGCAAAGCTGTCATCAAGGCAAAGGGTGGCTATTTGAAGAATCTCAAATATAAAATGTATTTTCATTTGTTTAACACTTTTTTGGTTACTACATGATTCCATATGTGTTATTTCATAGTTTTGATGTCTTCGCTATTATTCTACAATGTAAAAAAATAGTACAAATAAAGAAAAACCCTTGAATGAGTAGGTGTGTCCAAACTTTTGACTGGTAATGTACGTTAGAGGCTCAATGATAGAGAAAGACACTGATTTCACCAATCTCATCATGACATTCTGCTGACATTTTTAAGTTACTGATTACCTCCATTACAGATAATGGAGGATCAAACTGAAGCAGAGAAGGGAAATGTCCCTTAATGTAATCCAAGGGATTTCCATCAGTTTGCTCAATTTTATTTGACAGATAGGAACCCACACTCACAAAAAAGTTATTAAATTCACATGGAATAACATTAGGATCACTACAGGTCTTATTCCAACAATAAATTGATTTGTAATAGTTGTAGATGCCTTTTTCTTATTCAACAGTTGATGGATGATTTTCCAAGTGACTTTATAAATCTTATTTAAGGTTTCTTGGAATTTGTTAGTAAAATATATTTTTGGCGATATCCGAAGTATGTGAATAAATGTGTTCTTATACTTTTTGAACTTTTGGTGCCAGCGAGAATGACACAAGAATGTAGTCAAGACGACTAGCTAGCTTGATTTAGCCTCCGCCATGTATATCTCACTAGGTCAGGATATTTAAGCCTGCAGATATCCACTAGTTCCAATATATCCATGATACTCATGATTTACTTAAGTGCATGAGGGTGATAGTTTGAAATGTGATTTCCTTTATGATCCATTGAGGTATTTTAAACCGTATTATAATATCACACCATTATAATAGATAAATAGATAAATTATTATATATATTTTCAAAGAAGCGTGGATCATAACTATTTTGACCGTATAGATTAATGAGCCACATTTATTTATGGTCCAATAACATATTTAAAATTATCCATCTACCTTGAGGATCTGTTTGGACAATTTGCACATTTGGATAATAATTATTGTTAATTCATATCATCACCTTTTTTGAGTTTCTTTGCCCTTGGGAGAAGTATATTTCCCCCCCCAAGTCTTTTTTCCACACAACTTCATAAAAAATAGTTGGATGATTTTCCTGTAAACAATAGACATTATATTCCTTCTCTTTGAGCAGGTAAATACTGATCGTCTTGTTTTATTATCTGCTATGCCATTACAATTATAACTGGCTATACTTATTTCACCATTTACCATAATGAGATGTAAGTTTTCAATTATATTTATCATAGTAGTTTGTAAACTAACCATTAAGACGTACCATGATGATTGAATGTCCATATGATATTTGCACAGCTGCTAAAGTAAACCTCCAATTGTTCCCACTGGGTTGCCGTCCCAGGGACTGGCAGACCACCCCTGTCCCCCTGGATCCTAGGGCCTTTGAGAGATCGGGACCCATCCTTTAGAAAGAGCACACAGTGCTACCTACAGAACAGAAGCTGATTAACAGCCAAAAAGCATTTCCAACGCCCTCACCTCCATTGTATTGTTTACTGTTATTTACAAAATATACACATGTATATATTAAAATTTATTTCCACAATTATCGAATATAATGTGCGTAATAATGTAGGTACTTCATACAAACTATTCTTACTAAAACCAGGACTGGTATTACACAAATTACATTTTTGGCAATCAACTATTATTTTGGGAAACAATTATTGTGATTCATCCTATACTGTCCCTAACATCATTACCCAATAGCAACCGATGTGGGATACATACACACACACACACACACTCTCCCCACCCTTCCCCCAACAAACAACCACAAGCCCAACCAAAGAGAATACTTAATGTTGTAGCCGTTTGAGAAGGCATGAAAAATAGAGCAAGAATGGAGAGATTTGCTTAACCAATGTCTAGTCCTAGCTGATGGAGCTCAGATACACCCCTTTCCCCTGAAACACAAAAACGCTGGTCCCCCGTTGTGACCATCTCTGAGCAGTCAGACCTTTTGATTATTTTGTGCCACCAGGGACACACTAATTTGCCCACATCTCTGATTGCCTGAGTGTGACCCTCTCCCCAATGGGTTACTGCAGCTAGTGTTGCCAGAACTGCCACTACCTGGGTGGGGGTCTCCACCGGAATTCCCACCTGCTAGGTACAAGGTCATCGAGGTTCTCATTAGCAGCTTTGAGAAATTCCTTGTATATTATGCTCTTCCACCCGGGGGCTTTGGCTTTGTTGGACCAACTCTGCTAGGCAGGCTCAGATTATTTAGGGGGCGATGCTGCTTTAGTTGGTCTCTGTCCGCATTTATCTTTCTGTCTTGGCTGCGTATTGGCTACTTTCAGTTGGCCAACAAAACAGATAAGGACTTCTCCTTAATGTGTGGGTCGCACAGGTGGGTGTCTAGGGTATAGGGTTGGGGACCGTTTATGATAGGACAATAAATAAATAGACTATGTTTGTATTTTCTTTTAAAATGTATATCCCATATTGGCACAAAATTAAAAACTCTCTGTGTCCTGTTCTGGCATTTGCAACCATTTTCCTTTTTCACTCACTTAACTCACCACACTTTTCCAAATCACAAAAATCCCCGTCTTCCATCACATCATCACACCCCCATATATACACCCGTAATAACCTACATACTGTGCCTTCTACAGTGGCTTGCGAAAGTAATCAACCCCCCTTGGCATTGTTCCTGTTTTGTTGCCTTACAACCTGGAAGTAAAATTGATTTTTTGGGGGTTTGTATAATTTGATTTACACAACATGCCTACCACTTTAAAGATGCAAAATATATATTTTTTTAAACAAACCAGAAATAAGACAAAACATTTGAAAACTTGAGCATGCATATCTATTCACCTCCCCCAAAGTCAACACTTTGTAGAGCCACCTTTTGTAGCAATTACAGCTGCAGGTATCTTGAGGTATGTCTCTATAAGTTTGGCACATCTAGCCACTGGGATTGTTGCCCATTTTTCAAGGCAAAACTGCTCCAGCTCCTTCAAGTTGGATGGGTTCAGCTGGTGTACAGCAATCTTTAAGTCATACCACAGATTCTCAATTGGATTGAGGTCTGGGCTTTGACTAGGCCATTCCAAGACATTTAAATGTTTCCCCTTAAACCACTCGAGTGTTGCTTTAGCAGTATGTTTAGGGTCATTGTCCTGCTAGAAGGTGAACCTCCGTCCCAGTCTCAAATCTCTGGAAGACTGAAATAGGTTTCCCTCAAGAATTTCCCTGTATTTAGCGCCATCCATAATTCCTTCAATTCTGACCAGTTTCCCAGTCCCTGCCGATGAAAAACATCCCCACAGCATGATGCTGCCACCACCATGCTTCACTGTGGGGATGGTGATCTCGGGGTGATGAGAGGTGTTGGGTTTGCGCCAGACATAGCGTTTTCCTTGATTGCCAAAAAGCTGACCAGAGCACCTTCTTCCATATGTTTGGGGAGTCTCACACATGCCTTTTGACGAATACCAAACGTGTTTGCTTATTTTTTTCTTTAAGCAATGGCTTTTTTCTGGCCACTCTTCCGTAAAGCCCAGCTCTGTGGAGTGTACGGCTTAAAGTGGTCCTATGGACAGATACTCCAATCTCCGCTGTGGAGCTTTGCAGCTCCTTCAGGGTTATCTTTGGTCTCTTTGTTGCCTCTCTGATTAATGCCCTCCTTGCCTGGTCCGTGAGTTTTGGTGGGCGGCCCTCTCTTGGCAGGTTTGTTGTGGTGCCATATTCTTTCCATTTTTTAATAATGGATTTAATGGTGCTCCGTGGGATGTTCAAAGTTTTGGATATGTTTTTATAACCCAACCCTGATCTGTACTTCTCCACAACTTTGTCCCTGACCTGTTTGGAGAGCTCCTTGGTCTTCATGGTGCCGCTTGCTTGGTGGTGACCCTTGCTTAGTGGTGTTGCAGACTCTGGGGCTTTCAGAACAGGTGTATATATAACTGAGACCATGTGACAGATCATGTGACACTTAGATTGCACACAGGTGGACTTTATTTAACTAATTATGTGACTTCTGAAGGTACTTGGTTGCACCAGATCTTATTCAGGGGCTTCATAGCAAAGGGGGTGAATACATATGCACGCACCACTTTTCCGTTATTTTTAAAATTCTATTTTTGAAATAAGTACTTTTCATTTCACTTCACCAATTTGGACTATTTTGTGTATGTCCATTATATGATATTCAAATAAAAATATATTTAAATTACAGGTTGTAATGTAACAAAATAGGAAAAATGCCAAAGGGGGGTGAATACTTTTGCAAGGCACTGTAGATATAGAAAATACAATAGAAAATATGAGATACGAACATAGGGCAACATATTGAATATTGGTGCTCGAATATGGCATGTATACACTGTTTGATTTTATGACATGCTCTTACAGTAATGCTTTTCTATCCTACACAGGCTTTCTCTTCATTTTAGGGGTTTTTATCTTTATATACTGTGTCATTCAAGGATCTTCCCAGATTGACTGAGTTGGCAGTACAGACATATCACCATAGCAACCAGCGTGTCAAAAGGTCAGCGCATCTCATTTTTTTTTATTTGTCTTTTAATAATAGTGGATATTTTTTCACCCTTTCAGCATTTTATTTCTGCCATAAACTCTTGTGACATTGAAGGTGAAGGACTGCCACCTGATCTGCGACTTTAAGCTTGAACATTTTAGATTGTTTCCTTTCACTGTTATCAATTCGCACCAATGCTGGGATTTATTTTTGTTATACAACATGTCAAAAAAAATGTAGTATTAAATGTAGTAGCATCAACATATACTATCAAGTAAGCCTTTTGTCATAGACATTTTTATTTTCCAAACTCCCGCTCTCTGAAACAAACCTCTTACATATTGTATGTTAATAACAAATTACCTCACATGAAGATTTAAAATGCCACCCATTAGGATGGAGCTGAGTGGTGCATTTTCATTAAAGCAACAAAAATAAAATATCAACTTGAGACAATTACCCCGGTTCATGCCGAGAGTCGGTCTGCATCTCAAATGGCACCCTATTCCCTATACAGTGCACTACTATTGACCAGGGCTCATAGGGGTTCTGGTCAAAAGTAGTGCACTATATTGGGGATAGGGTGCCATTTGGGCTGCAGAGTCTCTCTCCCCCATCTCTATTCAAATTGGGCAGGTTATTACAATTTGTAATTGCATTGGGGTACATTATGCCGCGTTAATGCAGTTCAATAGGTGTAGTAATTGTTTGTTCCCAGGCAACTGAAGGAAACCAAACCCTGGAGACACATCTGCTGAGGGGGAGAATTAGAGAATGTGCAGATCAGAGCAGTTTGGTACCATAGTCTGCAGTGTCAACCTATGGTGTCTGAGCCATATCAATCGTATTAAATTCTATACCTCATTCTAAGATGGCAGCCTTCTCTCTCTGCAGACATCCTCCTTATCCCTCTTAAGCACACAGATTTTTGATGGGGAATGTTTTATTATGTTAATTAGATTGGCACACGGGTGCCTCGATCGTCTTTAATGACCTCACTAAGAGCCTGGCTATAGGAAATAAGGAAGTATCTCATGACGTTGACCTGCATGTCCACTTTTCATTGTGTGGTATCTTGACCACATCAGACATCAAGCAAGGTCTGTTGCCAAACATCTCCTTAACACAAATAGGTTGAACATCTCTGTTGCCAAAAAAATCCTTAACACAAATAGGTTGAACATCTCTGACATTCCCACCAGAATCCATTCTGATCAGGGTAGGAACTTTATAATATAATAATAATATGCCATTTAGCAGATGCTTTTATCCAAAGCGACTTACAGTCATGCGTGCATACATTTGTGTGTATAGGTGGTCCCGGGGATCGAACCCACTACCTTGGCGTTACAAGCACCGTGCTCTACCAGCTGAGCTACAGAGGACCAACTTTGTTGAGTTTAATTTTTTCTACTCGTTAAACAGAATTTGGCCTAGTCCAGCACTATGGAGGGCCTTCACTGTTTTAAAAAAAAGTATTCCAAAAGGGTTCTACCTGGAACCAAAAGGGTTCTACCTGGAACCAAAAGAGTTCTACCTGGAACCAAAAGGGTTCTACCTGGAACCAAAAGGGTTCTACCTGGAACCAAAAGGGTTCTACCTGGAACCAAAAGAGTTCTACCTGGAACCAAAAGAGTTCTACCTGGAACCAAAAGGGTTCTACCTGGAACCAAAAGAGTTCTACCTGGAACCAAAAGGGTTCTACCTGGAACCAAAAGGGTTCTACCTGGAACCAAAAGGGTTCTACCTGGAACCAAAAGAGTTCTACCTGGAACCAAAAGAGTTCTACCTGGAACCAAAAGGGTTCTACCTGGAACCAAAAGGGTTCTACCTGGAACCAAAAGAGTTCTACCTGGAACCAAAAGAGTTCTACCTGGAACCAAAAGGGTTCTACCTGGAACCAAAAGAGTTCTACCTGGAACCAAAAGGGTTCTACCTGGAACCAAAAAGGGTTATTCAAAGGGTTATCCTATGGGGAAAGCCGAAGAACCCTTTTAGGTTCTAGATAGCACCTTTTTTTCTAAGAATGTGGCCTTGGTTCAGACGGGAATCAAGAAGATGAGTGATAGAGTCGTCCACACTCACTGACAATGAATACAACGCTGTTGTAGGTTTTAACCAATATTTCATTTTATGTGACATAAAATAAAATGTCTAGATGTCAGCAGTTTGGCATGCTCTAATGATACCATGTTGGAACATGACAGGAATGCTTCAAAGTGCTGTTGCCTTTTGGAAATCGTGATCGTTTAAGGTGGTAACTTTTGTGTGGGGTGCCTATAACTTGTCTTACCTAATGACCATACCGGACATCTGATCGTGAAGGGAGACTTCTGCTGAACATTACTTTTATTGTTTTTTCTCGGCTGCACAACAGTCGACCACAAGCTTGCTCCAGTAGCTACGATCACTAGCAAGGTTTGCAATATGATGTGATTGAAGCCCCTTCTCTTTATCCCTCATCAGACCACCTTGAACTAACTCCCATCAGACCACCTTGAACTAACTCCCATCAGTCACCTTTAACTAACTCCCATCAGACCACCTTGAACTAACTCCCATCAGACCACCTTGAACTAACTCCCATGAGACCACCTTGAACTAACTCCAATCAGACCACCTTGAACTAACTCCAATCAGACCACCTTGAACTAACTCCAATCAGACCACCTTGAACTAACTCCTATCAGACCACCTTGAACTAACTCCCATCAGACCACCTTGAACTAACTCCCATCAGACTACCTTGAACTAACTCCCATGAGACCACCTTGAACTAACTCCAGCAGACTACCTTGAACTAACTCCAGCAGACTACCTTAAACTAACTCCCATGAGACCACCTTGAACTAACTCCAGCAGACTACCTTAAACTAACTCCCATGAGACCACCTTGAACTAACTCCAATCAGACCACCTTGAACTAACTCCCATCAGACCACCTTGAACTAACTCCCATCAGACCACCTTGAACTAACTATGGTACAGAAACTGGAAGAATAACACATGAAATATACACTGAATGTATGAAACATTAAGAACACCTGCTCTTTCCATGACATACTGTAGACTGTCCAGGTGAATCCAAGTGAAAGCTATGATCCCTTATTGATTCACTTCAATCAGTGTAGATGAAGGGGAGGAGACAGGTTACAGAAGGAATTTTAAGCCATGAGACAATTGAGACAGATTGTATACGTGTGCCATTCACAGGGTGAATTGGCAAGACGAAAGATTGAAATGCCTTTGAACGGGGTATGGTAGTAGGTGCCAGGTGCACCGGTTTGTGTCAAGAACTGCATCGCTGCTGGGTTTTTCACGCTCAACAGTTTCCAGTGTGTATCAAGAATGGTCCCACCACCCAAAGGACATCCAGCCAACTTGACACAGCTGTAGGAATCATTGGAGTCAACATGGGCCAGCATCCCTGTGGAACACTTTCGACACTTTGTAGAGTCCACGTCTCGACGAATTGAGGCAGTTCTGAGGGCAAAAGGGGGTGCAACTCAATATTAGGAAGGTGTTTCTAATGGTTGACATACTCAGTGTATCTAGGAACAGTCAAATACCCTTTCTGCCTCTGTCAGGTTGGTGGCTACATTTAAATAAATACAAGTCTGGCTCTATTGGGGATAGCACATATTCAAGGTATTGTACCCAACACACCCACACCCACGTCCACAGACATCATTCCCAAGTCTCTTTTCTCCCTTGAGGGGGGTCTCAGGCCCAGTGACTGAGAGCGACTTTAATTTAAACATGCTGACATTTCAAGCCTTGAGCATCTTTGCTCTTTGTCTGATCTGCTCATCCTTTATGTCTCATGCACTGTGTTTTAGGCCCAAGGATAAAAGTCAGCCATTCTGACACAGAGGCTGCTTCCCAAATGCTACCCTGTTCCTATGGGTCCTGGTCAAAAGTAGTGCACTATATAGGGAATATCATGTTAGCGTGAGCATTAGTCTGGTGGATCAATTCTGCTCATTCTGTGGACAAGGAGAAGCATCATTTCCATGAATCTCTCTCTCCTCTTGATTGGTTTATATTTACAGCCACCCTTGTGACATCGCCTTGAGTTTCTGCTTCATTAAGCAAGCTTTTTGTAAAAACAACTATTACATTTTGATAATCAAATGCTTTTTATGAGCACTGTGGATGTAATGAGCACTGTGGATATAATGAGCGCTGTTGATGTAATGAGCATTGTGGGTGTAATGAGCACTGTGGATGTAATGAGCAATGTGGGTATAATTAGCACTGTGGATGTAATGAGCACTGTGGATGTAATGAGCAATGTGGGTATAATTAGCACTGTGGATGTAATGAGCACTGTGGATGTAATGAGCACTGTGGATGTAATGAGCACTGTTGATGTAATGAGCACTGTGGATGTAATGAGCACTGTGGATGTAATATACTTTAGAATGGGGACATAATTATACTGCACAGCCTAACCTATGGACCCACGACAATCACAGAACACAACTGTGTAGAGTTTAAACAAATATTAGCATCTTAGCTCTTATTGCGCCAGTCTGCCCACCTCGCTTCCACTGAATGGGGCTCTGTTGTTTCATCGTCCTCAGCGCATTCAAAGGATCACGGCCGTTTTCAGACTGAAAAGCCCTATAAAGATTGACCAACTATGGTTTGCATGCCCTGCCGAAGGACACTGTCATGCAGAATAGGTGGTTGGAGTTGGTTGGTCCCCAGAGGTAGTCAGTATACCGGTAGCTAGACCATAGACTGTTGGTTGGTCCCCAGAGGTAGTCAGTTTACCGGTAGCTAGACAATAGACTGTTGGTTGGTCCCCAGAGGTAGTCAGTATACCGGTAGCTAGACCATAGACTGATGGTTGTGTATCTGGGTATGTATATTTGAAAAGTTGTATTAAAATATACCCGGCTTGATAAACTAGTAGTCTAATTCCCCAGCCAAGCAGAAACAACTAGTAGAGTCATGTTGGTTGTGACGTGCATTAGCGAAAAAGCTTTGTCCTTCCTTTAGAACAAAATGCAATTTACCACTTGGCTGTCTATTATATCAACCTGTTACAGGCCCCTCCCAGTCAACACCACCTCGTAAGATTGTCTGCTGCAGTTGTTAGAGACATGTCCAGTTTGCAGCCGAACATACAGCATAGAGAAGACAATCAAGGGGGCATTCATCATTGTGTGTGGGTGTGGGTGACCGACCAGTATCTTTGATGAGGGACCAGAAACTGATCTACGCTGCTATGCCCATCAATGCGGCTCTGGCAAAGCTTGCCTGCTCACCAACGGTGGTCGATGGGGAGAACAGAATTAGGTAAATTTAGTCTGACCTGTTTAAACTTCAACATAGTACAGTGAGGGAAAAAAAGTATTTGATCCCCTGCTGATTTTGTACGTTTGCCCACTGACAGAAAAATTATCAGTCTATAATTTTAAAGGTAGGTTTATTTGAACAGAGAGAGACAGAATAACAACAACAAAATCCAGAAAAACGCATGTCAAAAATGTTATGAATTTATTTGCATTTTAATGAGGGCAATAAGTATTTGATCCCCTCTAAATCAGAAAGATTTATTTATTTTATACAGGTAACGAGCTGAGATTAGGAGCACACTCTTAAAGGGAGTGATCCTAATCTCAGCTTGTTACCTGTATAAAAGACACCTGTCCACAGAAGCAATCAATCAATCAGATTCCAAACTCTCCACCATGCCTAAGACCAAAGAGCTCTCCAAGGATGTCAGGGACAAGATTGTAGACCTACACGAGGCTGGAATGGGCTACAAGACCATCGCCAAGCAGCTTGGTGAGAAGGTGACAACAGTTGATGTGATTATTCGCAAATGGAAGAAACACAAAAGAACTGTCAATCTCCCTCGGCCTGGAGAATTGCAATGATCATGAGAACGGTGAGGAATCAGCCCAGAACTACAAGGGAGGATCTTGTCAATGATCTCAAGGCAGCTGGGACCATAGTCACCAAGAAAACAATTGGTAACACACTATGCCGTGAAGGACTGAAATCCTGCAGCGCCCGCAAGGTCCCCCTGCTCAAGAAAACACATATACATGCCCGTCTGAAATTTGCCAATGAACATCTGAATGATTCAGAGGAGAACAGGGTGAAAGTGTTGTGGTCAGAAGAGACCAAAATCGAGCTCTTTGGCATCAACTCAACTCGCCGTGTTTGGAGGAGGAGGAATGCTGCCTATGACCCCAAGAACACCATCCCCACCGTCAAACATGGAGGTGGAAACATTATGCTTTGGGGGTGTTTTTCTGCTAAGGGGACAGGACAACTTCACTGCATCAAAGAGACGATGGATGGGGCCATGTACCGTCAAATCTTGGGTGAGAACCTCCATCCCTCAGCCAGGGCATTGAAAATGGGTCGTGGATGGGTATTCCAGCATGACAATGACCCAAAACACACAGCCAAGACAAAGGAGTGGCTCAAGAAGAAGCACATTAAGGTCCTGGAGCGGCCTAGCCAGTCTCCAGACCTTAATCCCATAGAAAATATGTGGAGGGAGCTGAAGGTTCGAGTTGCCAAACGTCAGCCTCGAAACCTTAATGACTTGGAGAAGATCTGCAAAGAGGAGTGGGACAAAATCCCTCCTGAGATGTGTGCAAACCTGGTGGCCAACTACAAGAAACATCTGACGTCTGTGATTGCCAACAAGGGTTTTGCCACCAAGTACAAAGTCATGTTTTGCAGAGGGGTCAAATACTTAATTCCCTCATTAAAATGCAAATCAATTCATGATATTTCTGACATGCGTTTTTCTGGATTTTTTTGTTGTTACTCTGTCTCTCACTGTTCAAATAAACCTACCATTACAATTATAGACTGATCATGTCTTTGTCAGTGGGCAAACGTACAAAATCAGCAGGGGATCAAATACTTTTTTCCCTCACTGTATATGTTTGTGTGTCAGATAGCACCTACCCTAACTTCCATTGGTAATAGAACAGTGACTGTGTGTATGTGTTCACAGATGAATGAGATGCAGAGAGACCTGGCACACAACACATCCACTCAACACACCCACTCAACACATCCACTCAACACATCCACTCAACACATCTACTCAACACATCCACTCAACACATCCACTCAACACGTCCACTCAGCACATCCACTAAACACATCCACTCAACACATCCACTCAACACATCCACTCAACACGTCCACTCAGCACATCCACTAAACACATCCACTCAACATATCCTCTGAACACATCCACTCAACACATGCCGATAGACACAGTATCTGTATCAGCTGGGAATGACAATTCTTGTCCACACTCATTTAATAAATGAATTATTTTTAATTTATGTAGCCACGATTGTCCACTGAGTAACACTTGCCACTGTCTGCCAGTGTCCTGGGACCCATAAAATCAAACATCACAGTGACCGTCAAAATAAAAACATAGAATATAAAACACCTTGAGGACAGTTGGACAGTTTTGCTTGTGAATAAATAATAAAGAAATGCCTGAGTGATCAGTAAGACTTGTCATGAGTCTTGTCTTAAATATCTTCACAACCAAATGTTAAGCAGAAGAACATCTCACCAATATCAGCCAAATGTTAAGCAGAAGAACATCTCATCAAAATCAGGGTTGAACATCTCCTCCAGAACCAGCTGGAAGAACTCTTTGGACACCCCTCCCTCGTCGACGCCCTGCTCTCCTTCAAACTCTACAAACAGACGCTTCCTCAGGTCCGCTGGGTTCTCCATGGCGATCATCTCCAACTGTAGGTTAGGAGAAGAAACGGTAAGGTACACTACATGACCAAAGGTATTGTGGACAACCTGCTGGTCCAACATCTCATTCCAAAATCATGGGCATTAATATGGAGTTGGTCCCCCCCCCCCTTTGCTGCTATAACAGCCTCCACTCTTCTGGGAAGGGTTTCCCACTAGATGTTGGAACATTGCTGCGGGGATTTGCTTCAGCCATTCTGCCACAAGAGCATTAGTGAGGTCGGGCACTGATGTTGGGCGATTAGGCCTTGCTCGCAGTCGGCGTTCCAATTCACCCTAAAGGTGTTCGATGAGGTTGAGGTCAGGGCTCTGTGCAGGCCAGTCAAGTTCTTCCACACCGATGTCGACAAAACATTTCTGTATGGACCTCGCTTTGTGCACGGGGGCATTGTCATGCTGAAACAGGAAAGGGCCTTCCCCCAAATTATAGCCACAAAGTTGGAAGCACAGAATCGTCAGAATGTCATTGTATGCTGTAGCATTAAGATTTCGACATGGACCGGTTACTACATCAAAATACTTAGTTTAGAATATCTACATAAATTCAGCAATTGCATTTTTCTCATATTACTCTGTAGTCTACTGACCTATTCAAAGCTTCCTCCGGCATCTCACCCTACATCTGCCTGTCGTTATTGAACTCAACCTGCAGGGAGTTTGTTTGTTGTGATTGAGTGGGGGGGAACCAACTCGCGTTTGGTTTCTATAATGGCCGCCAGCATTTCTTGAGGAACAAGCTAAAAAAATAGGCCAAATCAGCGGGTGAAGTTCCCATTTAACAGAAAATCACCTTCTGGTGTAAAAACCAGGGAAATTAAAAACAAAAAAACGATGTTTTAAGTGAGATGTAGGCATTGGTCTGTTAGCCGAAAAAGAGAGGAAATCCACATGAGCAACACAATGCCTACTCCACCCATGCTCTACCAAGGTTTTCCAGCACACAGCTTTGACCTAATACAGTAGCTATGTTGGTCTATTGTACTTCAAACTATGTGTAGGCAGGTTGCTCAGGATTCAAACCTTCTCAAAAAGCCTAATTGATACTCTTCAGTGGGATAATGGACTTTGCAGTGTCCTGCTTTTAAAATAATATATATATATATCTGTATATATATATATATATATATATATATATATATATATATATATATATATATATATATATATATATAGATATAGATATACAGTGGGGAGAACAAGTATTTTATACACTGCCGATTTTGCAGGTTTTCCTACTTACAAAGCATGTAGAGGTCTGTAATTTTTATCATAGGTACACTTCAACTGTGAGAGACGGAATCTAAAACAAAAATCCAGAAAATCACATTGTATGATTTTAAAGTAATTAATTTGCATTTTATTGCATGACATAAGTATTTGATACATCAGAAAAGCAGAACTTAATATTTGGTACAGAAACCTTTGTTTGCAATTACAGAGATCATATGTTTCCTGTAGGTCTTGACCAGGTTTGCACACACTGAGGCAGGGATTTTGGCCCACTCCTCCATACAGACCTTCTCCAGGTCCTTCAGGTTTCGGGGCTGTCGCTGGGCAATACGGACTTTCAGCTCCCTCCAAAGATGTTCTATTGGGTTCAGGTCTGGAGACTGGCTAGGCCACTCCAGGACCTTGAGATGCTTCTTACGGAGCCACTCCTTTGTTGCCCTGGCTGTGTGTTTCGGGTCGTTGTCATGCTGGAAGACCCAGCCACGACCCATCTTCAATGCTCTTACTGAGGGAAGGAGGTTGTGGGCCAAGATCTCGCGATACATGGCCCCATCCATCCTCCCCTCAATACGGTGCAGTCGTCCTGTCCCCTTTGCAGAAAAGCATCCCCAAAGAATGATGTTTCCACCTTCATGCTTCATGGTTGGGATGGTATTCTTGGGGTTTTACTCATCCTTCTTCTTCCTCCAAACACGGCGAGTGGAGTTTAGACCAAAAAGCTATATTTTTGTCTCATCAGACCACATGACCTTCTCCCATTCCTCCTCTGGATCATCCAGATGGTCATTGGCAAACTTCAGACGGGCCTGGACATGCGCTGGCTTGAGCAGGGGGACCTTGTGTGCGCTGCAGGATTTTAATCCATGACGGCGTAGTGTGTTACTAATGGTTTTCTTTGAGACTGTGGTCCCAGCTCTCTTCAGGTCATTGACCAGGTCCTGCCGTGTAGTTCTGGGCTGATCCCTCACCTTCCTCATGATCATTGATGCCCCACGAGGTGAGATCTTGCATGGAGCCTCAGACCGAGGGTGATTGACCGTCATCTTGAACTTCTTCCATTTTCTAATAATTGCGCCAACAGTTGTTGCCTTCTCACCAAGCTGCTTGCCTATTGTCCTGTAGCCCATCCCAGCCTTGTGCAGGTCTACAATTTTATCACTGATGTCCTTACACAGCTCTCTGGTCTTGGCCATTGTGGAGAGGTTGGAGTCTGTTTGATTGAGTGTGTGGACAGGTGTCTTTTATACAGGTAACGAGTTCAAACAGGTGCAGTTAATACAGGTAATGAGTGGAGAACAGGAGGGCTTCTTAAAGAAAAACTAACAGCCTGAATTCTTACTGGTTGGTAGGTGATCAAATACTTATGTCATGCAATAAAATGCATATGAATTACTTAAAAATCATACAATGTGATTTTCTCGATTTTTGTTTTAGATTCCGTCTCTCACAGTTGAAGTGTACCTATGATAAAAATGACAGACCTCTACATGCTTTGTAAGTAGGAAAACCTGCAAAATCGGCAGTGTATCAAATACTTGTTCTCCCCACTGTATATATATATATATATATATATACACTACATGACCAAAAGTATGTGGACACCTGCTCGTCGAACGTCTCATTCCAAAATCATGGACTTTAATATAGAGTTGGTTCCCCCTTTGCTGCTATAACAGCCTCCACTCTTCTGGGAAGGCTTTCCCCTACGCTGAAAGTCACTGAGCTCTTCAGTAAAGGCCATTCTAGCGTCAATGTTTTGGCTGTGTGCTCAATTGTATACACCTGTCAGCAACAGGTGTGGCTGAAATAGCCTAACCACTAATTTGAAGGGGTGTCCACATACTTTTATATTTTATAGTGTATCTACTGAACAGAAATAAAAACGGAACATGCAATAATTTCACAGATTTTACTGAGTTACAGTTCATATGAGAAATCAGTCAATAGAAATACATTGATTAGGTCCTAAATCTATGGATTTCACATGATTCGGAGACAGATATGCATCTGTTGGTCACAGACACCTTTAAAAAAAAATTGGCCTCACAGTGGGCCTCAGGATCTCATTATGGCATTTTGATGCTTTCAAACTGCCATCGATAACATGCAATTGTGTTCATTGTCCGTAGCTTATGCCTGCCCATACCATAACCCCACCGCCACCATGGGGGCACTCTGTTCACAACGTTGACTTCACCAACCGCTCGCCCACACGACGCCATACACATGGTCAGCGGTTGTGAGGCAGGTTGGATGTACTGCCAAATTCTCTAAAACAACATTTTGGTGGAGAAATGAACATTATATTCTCTGGCAACAGTTCTGGTGGACAATCCTGCAGTCAGCATGCTAATTCCACACTCCCTCAAAAAAACTTGAGACATCTGTGGCATTGTGTTGTGTGACAAAACTGCACATTTTAGAGTGGCCTTTTATTGTCCCCAGCACAAGGTGCACCTGTGTAATGATCATGCTGTTTAATCAGCTTCTTGATATGCCACACCTGTCAGGTGGATGGATTATCTTGGTAAAGGAGAAATGCTCACTAACAGGGATGTAAACAAATTTGTGCCCAAAATATGAGAGAAATAAGCTTTTTGTGCGTATGGAAAATTTCTGGGATCTTTTATTTCAGCTCATGAAACATGGGAACAACACTTTACATGTTGTGGGACCAACACTTTACATGTTGTGGGCCCAACACTTCAGGATGTATGTCTTTTTAGATGTAAGCCTATTGTAAATATATATTATTGTAACGTCTCCATCTTTATTGTAAAGATAAATACAACTACACACATAACTTTAAGCTCCATATTCATCTGACAGAGGTAATGAACTGCCCATTGATCAGCACAGCAATTGATAAAACAGGACAATGTTTACAAAACAAGTGTTTCTGAGTTTATGTCAATATTACACAGGTAAGCTAACGGTTACAGTAATCAGGAGTGCAGGCAGGCTCTGTCGACCTCTATATATGAGTGACTGTGTCCAACACAGCACCACCTGTTGTTATGTTGATTACTCACCAAAATATATATTTTCCTCAATGACATGTCATGCTAATTAAAAAGGTTTAAGGAAATACAGGCAGGCACCACATTACTAAAAGACAAAACAGCTCCATCAAGCCTGATGGTCTTGTAAGTATAAAAGCAAAACTTGTTTTCATGTAATTCACAGTTAGTGGAATGGGAATAGTGTGGTGTGTGAAGAATCCGATACTTTTTAACTTGTATGCGATACAAATCACATTATTGTGGGATCACCTTCTCTAAGAGTATGAAGGTTTGAGAAGGTTTGAAAACCCAAGCAACCTGCCTACACATTGTTTTGAAGTACAACAGACCAACATTAGCTACTGTTGTAGGTCTAAACTGTGTGCTGGAAACCAAAATAACTAAACGCACATAACTAAACGCACACTGCTCAAAAAAAGGTAAATTACTAGAGCCCTGCAATATGAAGAATGTCTCCCTGGTTTCAAAGAAATGTTTAATGCAATGTTGGATGTTGGCAATAAACACAACCAACATTACTTTGTCGTACTGAAATTACTGACAGAATTACACTGGATTAATACTCATTTCATTCCTCATTTCTTCAAGGAGATGCAATTACAAACCATGCTATTAACCTCAAACTCACAGCCATTTATATGCATGAGGATGGGTACCAAAGGCTTAGATGTCTTTGTGATCGAGTCGGTGTGTGAGTTCTTGGTTAGAACAAGCGTTTGTCCATTAGATTAAATTCTCAGGAAAAAGGGAAAGTAGCTCCCCCCCCCACCCTCTCGCACACACTTTCTCTCTCTCTCTCTCTCACTCTCTCTCTCTCTCTCTCTCTCTCTCTCTCTCTCTCTCTCTCTCTCCCTCTCTCTCTCTCTCTCTCTCTCACACACACACACTTTCTTTCTCTCTCTCGCTCTCTCTCTCTCACACACACACTTTCTCTCTCTCTCTCTCTCTCTCTCTCTCTCTCTCTCTCTCTCTCTCTCTCTCTCTCTCTCTCTCTCTCTCTCTCTCTCTCTCTGTGTAAACAATTTAAATGCAGTATTTTAAAGCAGGCGGCTGCTCTGCCGACTGCCTGACAACCTTGCAGTTCAAATGATGCTCTGATGTGTTCCTTCCTTCTCCAACAGGCTGTAGCTCACTTTCACATTTATTGAAGATAATTTCTCTCTGCCTGAAATCCTTTGGATCAGTGTGAAATAGCCTAAGTTTGGTAAGTGTGGTTAATACTGAATTGATAAGAGGTTATTTCTCATTTAACGTGGAGAGGGCAGTGTGTGACAGTCTTGCTACATGCTAAGGCCATCCAACTGAAAGCTGTAGGAAGCATGAGTCAAATGTACAGGAAATGTTTGGGTGAGGATTTCCACACAAAGATTGTGTAATTGTTACCACCATGGTTTAGCCACACTAAGACATTGGTTCAATACATGTATTCTGCAGCGCACAATAATAAACTCAAAATTATAATGTCTAGGCCTGCTGAATTTCGTGTCAAGACAAGTTAGCAAAATTTTTTCCGGAGCCTGAAAATACTAGTATAAAATTAGTAGGCTACAATCTACAATTCATTACTCTCTCCGCTGTGACAATTTATCTGTCATGCCTTTAAGGCATATTATTTAATATTTGGTATGTGATTCTCTTTGACTGGCTACTGGTGGTAGTTTATAAGCGGGGGATATGACAAAGTTACATGTTCTCTGGGCGCGTCCCAAATGGCACCCTATTCCATTCATAGTGCACTACTTTGGACTACTTTTTTTTTTTTTTTTTTTTATTTTACTAGTGCACTATGTAGGGAATAGGGTGCCATTTGGGACTCAGGGCCTCGTGTCAGATACCGTTAAGAGTAAGCAGTGTGGTCAGTGGAGATAGCAGCAATACGTCTGTCCCATAAACACTGTACCTCCCTAGGGCTGCTGGTTGAGAAAGGGCCACATTCCTTGTCATTTTCTTTTCATTTACACCCAGATAATACACCAACATGGACATTACTTCCCAGATAATACACCAACATGGACATTACTTCCCAGATAATACACCAACATGGACATTACCTCCTAGATAATACACCAACATGGGCATTACCTCCCAGATAATACACCAACATGGACATTACCTCCTAGATAATACACCAACATGGACATTACTTCCCAGATAATACACCAACATGGACATTACCTCCTAGATAATACACCAACATGGGCATTACCTCCTAGATAATACACCAACATGGACATTACCTCCTAGATAATACACCAACATGGGCATTACCTCCTAGATAATACACCAACATGGGCATTACCTCCTAGATAATACACCAACATGGACATTACCTCCTAGATAATACACCAACATGGGCATTACCTCCCAGATAATACACAAACATGGACATTACCTCCTAGATAATACACCAACATGGACATTACTTCCCAGATAATACACCAACATGGACATTACCTCCTAGATAATACACCAACATGGACATTACCTCCTAGATAATACACCAACATGGACATTACTTCCCAGATAATACACCAACATGGACATTACCTCCTAGATAATACACCAACATGGGCATTACCTCCTAGATAATACACAAACATGGGCATTACCTCCTAGATAATACACCAACATGGGCATTACCTCCTAGATAATACACCAACATGGACATTACCTCCTAGATAATACACAAACATGGGCATTACCTCCTAGATAATGCACCAACATTAACCTTACCTCCTAGATAATGCACCAACATTAACCTTACCTCCTAGATAATACACCAACATGAACCTTACCTCCTAGATAATACACAAACATGAACCTTACCTCCTAGATAATACACAAACATGGGCATTACCTCCCAGATAATACACCAACACGGATATTAAGAGCCAAAAGCGTCCCACGTTCAGTGGGCTTATCTTATTTTTTAAATATACTTTTAGAGGAACGTTTTAGAGATTACAGACGGAAGTCGTTTTCATTTTCCCCGAAATCCTCACTGCCTGGGAACCTTGAAGAGGATGGGTGTTTTGGGTTGATAAAAGGGAAATGGCCTTCTGATGCTATCTCCTGTCATGCCGAATAGAAAACCAGAAAAAAATAAAAATAAAAACATCTGGGAAGTTACTATAAATGAGATGCACAAATGTCAACATTTGAAGAGTTCAAAAGGGGAAGAAATTAGGATTCTTTTTAAATTATTGAATCAATGCGGTTACAGTGTCTTTGTTACACAATTTGTATGTTTTTTTAAATTATTTTTATTATGGGTACACAACTTAATAAATGGGGTCGGGGAATAAGCGTTTTCCTCAGACAGACACTTATAGTGAAATGTATTAATTGAATTGTCAACACTCAAATTGGGTGTCGTATTAGTTTAGGAGAGCCAGCACTTATTTTCTGACTTGGCCTTAGGCTGCATGGGGGAAAACATCATTTGTTGTACAGAAAATGTAAAGTGGCTTTTACATAGCTTTGTCAAATTGAGTTAGACACAGATGATCGTCTTTTACGGAATGAATTTGAATTGAGTCGTTCAAAAAAAATTCAATTTGTCATAATTAGAGGGGGTAATGCGGTGGCCTCCGTTCCGATGCATCATGCTGAATCTTGAGTCATGAGGCAGAAAACCAAAAATTTGAAATGATCTCCTCGGAAATGTCTGGCGGCTCGTATACACACACACACACACACACACACACACACACACACACACACACTGTACGGAGTAGAGACACACACACACACACACACACCTGTACGGAGTAGAGACACACACAAACACACACTGTACGGAGTAGAGACACACACACACACACACACACACTGTACAGATATGTGCACGCACATGCACACACACACACACACACACACAGAAATACAGAAAAGTTAAATAGCATAACAGCAGTATAAGAATTTGACCAATCAGTCTGCTCTACAACAAAGGGAAGTCAAATGGTAAAAGTCCAGGTGAACACAGTTCCACAGAGAACAGACAAGTATATTGATCACCTGTCAGTCTCTGGGGGAGAACAGACAAGTATATTGATCACCTGTCAGTCTCTGGGGGTGAACAGACAAGTAGCTTGATCACCTGTCAGTCTCTGGGGGAGAACAGACAAGTATATTGATCACCTGTCAGTCTCTGGGGGAGAACAGACAAGTATATTGATCACCTGTCAGTCTCTGGGGGTGAATAGACAAGTATATTGATCACCTGTCAGTCTCTGGGGGAGAACAGACAAGTATATTGATCACCTGTCAGTCTCTGGGGGAGAACAGACAAGTATATTGATCACCTGTCAGTCTCTGGGGGTGAACAGACAAGTATATTGATCACCTGTCAGTCTCTGGGGGTGAACAGACAAGTATATTGATCACCTGTCAGTCTCTGGGGGAGAACAGACAAGTATATTGATCACCTGTCAGTCTCTGGGGGTGAACAGACAAGTATATTGATCACCTGTCAGTCTCTGGGGGTGAACAGACAAGTAGCTTGATCACCTGTCAGTCTCTGGGGGAGAACAGACAAGTATATTGATCACCTGTCAGTCTCTGGGGGAGAACAGACAAGTAGCTTGATCACCTGTCAGTCTCTGGGGGAGAACAGACAAGTAGCTTGATCACCTGTCAGTCTCTGGGGGTGAACAGACAAGTAGCTTGATCACCTGTCAGTCTCTGGGGGTGAACAGACAAGTAGCTTGATCACCTGTCAGTCTCTGGGGGAGAACAGACAAGTATATTGATCACCTGTCAGTCTCTGGGGGAGAACAGACAAGTATATTGATCATCTGTCAGTCTCTGGGGGAGAGCAGACAAGTATATTGATCACCTGTCAGTCTCTGGGGGTGAACAGACAAGTAGCTTGATCACCTGTCAGTCTCTGGGGGAGAACAGACAAGTATATTGATCACCTGTCAGTCTCTGGGGGAGAACAGACAAGTATATTGATCACCTGTCAGTCTCTGGGGGAGAACAGACAAGTATATTGATCATCTGTCAGTCTCTGGGGGAGAGCAGACAAGTATATTGATCACCTGTCAGTCTATGGGGGTGAACAGACAAGTATATTGATCATCTGTCAGTCTCTGGGGGAGAACAGACAAGTATATTGATCACCTGTCAGTCTATGGGGGTGAACAGACAAGTATATTGATCACGTGTCAGTCTCTGGGGGAGAACAGACAAGTATATTGATCAGAAAAACAGCCCCAAAGCATGATATTTCCACCCCCATGCTTCACAGTAGGTATGGTGTTCTTTGGATGCAACTCAGCATTCTCTGTCCTCCAAATACGATGAGTTGAGTTTTTACCAAAAAGTTATATTTTGGTTTCATTTGACCATATGACATTCTCCCAATCCTCTTCTGGATCATCCAAATGCACTCTAGCAAACTTCAGACGGGCCTGGACATGGACTGGCTTAAGCAGGGGGACACATCTGCACTGCAGGATTTGAGTCCCTGGCGGCGTAGTGTGTTACTGATGGTAGGCTTTGTTACTTTGGTCCTTTGGTCCCAGCTCTCTGCAGGTCATTCACTAGGTCCCCCCGTGTGGTTCTGGGATTTTTGCTCACCATTCTTGTGATCATTTTGACCCCACGGGGTGAGATCTTGCGTGGAGCCCCAGATCGAGGGAGATTATCAGTGGTCTTCTATGTCTTCCATTTCCTAATAATTGCTCCCACAGTTGATTTCTTCAAACCAAGCTGCTTACCTATTGCAGATTCAGTCTTCCCAGCCTGGTGCAGGTCTACAATTTTGTTTCTGGTGTCCTTTGACAGCTCTTTGGTCTTGGCCATGGTGGAGTTTGGAGTGTGACTGTTTGAGGTTGTGGACAGGTGTCTTTTATACTGATAACAAGTTCAAACAGGTGCCATTAATACAGGTAACGAGTGGAGGACAGAGGAGCCTCTTAAAGAAGAAGTTACAGGTCTATATCACCTGTCAGTCTCTGGGGGAGAACAGACAAGTATCTATATCACCTGTCAGTCTCTGGGGGAGAACAGACAAGTATATTGATCACCTGTCAGTCTCTGGGGGAGAACAGACAAGTATCTATATCACCTGTCAGTCTCTGGGGGAGAACAGACAAGTATCTATATCACCTGTCAGTCTCTGGGGGAGAACAGACAAGTATCTATATCACCTGTCAGTCTCTGAGGAGAACAGACAAGGTGCAAGGTGTTAGCATTGTTAGTGCTCTATTCCAAGTTAAATTCTTGTTTTGAAAAAGAACTGATTTGACCTGTGAAAGGAGTCTCTGTCTGCATCCCAAATAGGGACCCTGGGCCCTGGTCAAACGTAGTGCACTAGGGTGCCTTTTGGAACACAGTTTCTGTTCCAGATGCTTTTATCTTCTTTGCTGAGAGTTTGTGTCATGTAGGATTGGAACAACGCTTAACGACTCCACTGGCCAGATCCCCTGTTGTTACAGTTAAGAGGTAAAAAAGATGTTGGGCACCACGTCACTTCAACAACTCAGTGAACATCTCTACATTATGATTAAGAACCTAGCCCTCACCTTAGTGAACATCTCTACATTATGATTAGGTACCTAGCCCTCACCTTAGTAAACATCTCTACATTATGATTAGGTACCTAGCCCTCACCTTAGTGAACATCTCTACATTATGATTAGGTACCTAGCTCTCACCTCAGTGAACATCTCTAAATTATGATTAGGTACCTAGCTCTCACCTCAGTGAACATCTCTACATTATGATTAGGTACCTAGCCCTCACCTTAGTAAACATCTCTACATTATGATTAGGTACCTAGCCCTCACCTTAGTGAACATCTCTACATTATGATTAGGTACCTAGCTCTCACCTTAGTAAACATCTCTAAATTATGATTAGGTACCTAGCCCTCACCTTAGTGAACATCTCTACATTATGATTAGGTACCTAGCTCTCAACTCAGTGAACATCTCTACATTATGATTAGGTACCTAGCCCTCACCTTAGTGAACATCTCTACATTATGATTAGGTACCTAGCTCTCAACTCAGTGAACATCTCTACATTATGATTAGGTACCTAGCCCACACTTTAGTGAACATCTCTACATTATGATTAGGTACCTAGCCCACACTTTAGTGAACATCTCTACATTATGATTAGGTACCTAGCCCACACTTTAGTGAACATCTCTACATTATGATTAGGTACCTAGCCCACACTTTAGTGAACATCTCTACATTATGATTAGGTACCTAGCCCACACTTTAGTGAACATCTCTACATTATGATTAGGTACCTAGCCCTCACTTTAGTGAACATCTCTACATTATGATTAGGAACCTAGCCCTCACCTCAGTGAACATCTCTACATTATGATTAGGTACATAGCCCTCACCTTAGTGAACATCTCTTCATTATTATTTCCTTTACAGGAAAAAGGTTTCATAATAACATAAGTAGCTTAAACATATGTCGAAAGATGTTTGGCACCAATTTCCAAGTAACTCAGTGTTAATTTAGCCTTCACCTTAGTGAATGACTGTATATGATTTGACATCTATTTAAAAAAGGACTGCTTCACAAAAACATAAGTAGCCTTAACAAAGAAGAATATAATTGTCAGTTATGCTGCCACATTTAAAGTCCGTGCCCATCTCCACAGCTTTGTCAGTCAGGACTACTCCATTGCTATGCAACCTTGTGCTGTTTTCAACGACATTACCAAAGGCCTACTATACGTAGTTACCATTGGAGATTCTTTACAAGGTCGACATTCAAATTGTATGTCTCCGTGAGCACAGGAAGGGGTTCTTAAATATGACCCATTTACACATTGATTACAAAAAACATACTGTTTGTATGGAAACAATTTGCAAAAGGAACCTACAAAAATGATTTCAGAGCTCAAGATCTGCACACATTGCCAGTTCTATAAAAACAAAGAGAGTCACACACTCCATATGTACAACCTCTCAGTAATTTATTGGGTAAAAAAAAAAAACAACAACACCGATGTTTCTGCATCACTGTGCCTTCTTCAGGGTGACAGTTCTTCCCATTGCCAGTTCCCTAACATAACAAACATCAGCCTTGCATTCCTGTTGGTGGGATTTCAATAGCTTGGTTGTTTACTTCTGGCTCAGTTGAATATTGCTGCATTTATTGAGTTGCCATTTCACCTGACAGAGGTCAGGGTCTTTCAGCTGAAATAATTCAGCCTTCGCTGCTATTGATACTGTGTAATGTAAACCTAACCCTTATTGACAACATGTCATGTAAACCTAACCCTTATTGATAGCATGTAATGTAAACCTAACCCTTATTGATAACATGTCATGTAAACCTAACCCTTATTGATAGCATGCAATGTCACCTTATTGAAAAACACCATTCTTTCTTTTTATTTAACCTGGATTGTTAGAGTTAGACTCAAACTGCCCACAAAACAGGTCAAGTAAGGCAGTCTAGTAAAGTACTGTAGAAGTACTCCGAGCACTGTAATACTGAAGAGTGATCTCCCAGCATGAAGGCGAGTGGATTGTACATACGAAGCTTGGAGGCTTGGATCTATGGAGCAGTGCTTTATGGGGGGGATCTTCTTTCTTTCTCTCTGAAGACAAAATCACGTTTGTTTCAGGCGTCAGGGATAGTAAGTACCTTCACTTAGACGTGACGAAAAAACTATGCAATTATCGACAGAGGAGAATAAGTATGCCTTCATCTATGTCCCTCTGTAGTCCTACCTCATATGAGGGATCTTCTTCGTTTCTCTCTGCAGAGAAATCAATTATTGTTTCAGTGATATGAAGAGCGGCAGCACTGAGGAGAGAAGACAAGAGGATCAATGGCGGAGGGTCGGTGGGCAGTGGGCGGTGCGGGCAGGTCAAAGGGGACGAACAGCGTGAGAGCCTTTCACGGTGACAGCCTCCCCACACAGGCCTCTGAGCCAGCATCAACCACACTCAAGGGGGAGACAGTGTACTGGTGTGCATCCCAAATGGCACCCTATTTCCTGTTTAATTCACTGCTTTTGACCAGGGCCCATAGGGGTAGGGTCAAAGGTAGTGCACTATATAGGGAATAGGGTGCCATTTGAGACTCAGACAATAACACAGACCTCTCATTTTTCCAAGAACACATGGAGAGACATTGAATGGTTTTTGTAGGGATTTAGTCTTTCGTATTGTGCCACAGCAGCAATAGAGTGGATGGATGCAGAACAAAAGAGCTTTACATTTTACATTTTTAGCAGACGCTCTTATCCAGAGCGACTTAAATGAGCAATTAGGGTTAAGTGCCTTGCTCAAGGGTACATCAACAGATTTTTCACCTAGTCGGCTCGGGGATTAGAACCAGCGACCTTTCGGTTACTGGCACAACGCTCTTACCCACTAAGCTACCTGCCGCCCCCTTTATGAGAACAAGAACAGTAAAACGGGTTCAGATTAAGTATGGAAAAGGTGTCAAAATCTAATGCAATGGCTTTTGTGAAGAAGCTTCAGTTAAAGTACACTACATGACCAAAGGTATTGTGGACACCTGCTCGTCGAACGTCTCATTCCAATATCATGGGTATTAATATGGAGTTGGTCCCCCTCCCCTTTGTTGCTATAACAGCCTCCATTCTTCTGGGAAGGCTTTCCACTAGATGTTGGAACATTGCTGCGGGGACTTGCTTCCATTCAGCCACAAGAGCATTAGTGAGGCCGGGCACTGATGTTGGGCGATTAGTCCTGGCTCGCAGTCCGTGTTCCAATTGCAACCGAGGACAGACGATTTTTACACACTACACGCTTCAGCACTCTGCAATCCTATTCTGTGAGTTTGTGTGGCCTACCACTTTGAGGCTGAGCCGTTGTTGCTCCTAGACGTTTCCACTTCACAATAACAGCACTTAAAGTTGACCAGGGCAGCTCTAGCAGGGCAGAAATGTGATGAACTGACTTGTTGGAAAGGTGGCATCCTATGACGGTGCCACGTTGAAAGTCACTGAACTCTTCAGTAAGGCCATTCTACTGCCAGTGTTTGTCTATGGAGATTGCATGGCTGTGTGCTCGATTTTATACGCCTGTCAGCAACGGGTGTCACTGAATAACCGAATCCACTAATTTCAAGGAGTGTCCACATACTTTGTATATATAATGTATGAAAATGTGTCTAAATATTTACTTTCACAACTGCAGTTTTAGCGTAAACAATTAGTAAAAACAGAAAAGTCCTTTGTATTTCAACATTCTGTGACCTGGGGACTATAAGGTCCTATTTGACATTTTGATCAACAATGTGTTATTCAAATAGAGTTGCTCTTTAGGTGGTCCTTTACATGTGAGATATGTCAAACAACAACAACAACAACAAAAAGAATGGATGGGCCACAAGAGCACAGTCATCAGCATCCTGCAGCTCAAGAACCCGCTCCGTCAAAATCTTGGTGGTTGCTTGGATCCTCCTGATGTTGAATAGATTCCCATCCAGCCTGGAGTCCACCGCAACCCCGCTGCTGGCCTCAAGCTCCTTGTGGAGAAGCTGGGTGACACATAGGAGGAAGCTGTTAAAGAGTACAGGTGCCAGCGCACACCCCTGCCTCACACCATAGCTTACTCCAAAAGGCACTGACTCCTGCCCTCCTGTGGCCACCCGAGCCGTCATCCCATCATGGAACTGGCGAAGGATGTTGACAAATTTGTCTGGACAGCCAAATCTGAGTAGAATAACCCCTGCTCACAGTGTCGAAGGCTTTGGAGAAGTCGACAAAGGCCATGAAAAGGTCCTGATGTTGTTCACGGCACTTCTCCTGGAGTCGCCGTGCCGTGGACATCATGTCGACCGTACTCCTGAAGGCACTTCTCCTGAAGCCGCATTGTGACTCTGGCGGCAGTTTCTCTATGATGTTATTCACCTGCCCTGTGTAGCATCACCTTGGCCAGGACCTTGCCGGCAACAGCCAGAAGGGATTTCCCCCCCCGGCTGTTACCGCAGATGGACCTGTCACACTTGTTCTTATAGATGGTGACAATGTTTTGCATCCTGCCTCTGTTCGGGGGACGATCTCCCGGTCCCAAACCTCGGTGACGGTACTGGTGGAGCGTTCTGGTGCAGAAGTAACCTCCCTTCTTGAGAAGCTCTGCCGGGACGCTGTCAGCGCCAGGAGCCTTGTTGTTCTTGAGGGAACGGAAAGCTGATAACACCTCTTGGAAGATTAGCGAATGGTTGAGGTCTTGAATGGGTGGATGGACAGGCAGTTCTTTCCAGGATGGAGTGGTCTGTCGGAGAGTGCTGATTGGGTCGTGCTTCAAAGTGGTCAACCCACCTCGTCAAGATCTGGTTCTGAGAGTCAGACCATCAGCTGTTTTCAGGGGGGTGATGGAGCGACTTCTAGGGCCATAGATAGCTTTAGTTGAGTTGTAGAAATTGTGCATGTCGTCTTTCTCGGCATACATTTGGATTTCCTGTGCCTTATTCGTTCACCATTCGTTCTGCATGGTTGTTTAAACTTCCTTGCATGATGCACGCCATTGCTGGCGGAGGGTAGCGGATGTGGGGCTGTTGAGAGTAGCCCTGTGCGCTTTCTGCATATTGTCCAGTAAGGTTGTGATGGTGTCAAAGTTCTCAACGAACCAGTCCTGAAGTTTCCTACCTCTGTAGCCAATGGGGTGGGACGCTACCTGATAGAGCACTGAGGTGAGATGATGTCCACTTCTGGTCCATGGGGTCCTCTGCGCTTAGAAGAGGCTCAGTCTCCCTCAGCCTTTCAGCGAGAGAAATACGGAACTCGTCCCTTACTGCAGCTTTCTCAAGCCGGGTACAGTGCAGACGCCTCTTACTGGACGACTGACACTGACACACACACACACACACACACACACACACACACACACACACACACACACACACACACACACACACACACACACACACACACACACACACACACACACACACACACACACACACACACACACACACACACACACACACACACACACACACACACATACACACACACAGTCTTGTACAGCTAACCTTGTGGGAACACACAATTCAGTCCCATTCAAAATCCTATTTTCCCTAACCCTAAACCTGACCCTAACCCTAACCCGTAATCCTACCCTTACCCTTACCCTAACCCTAACCTTAACCCCAACCCTAACCTTAACCCAAAAACCAAACCTTAACCCTAACCCTAGCTCCTAACCCTAAAACTAACCCTAGCTCCTAACCCTAAACCTTCACGTAATTCTAACCCTAACACTAATTCTAACCTTAACCCTAAACCCCCTAGAAATAGCATTTGACCTCATGGGGACTAGCAAAATGTCACCAGTTGGTCAAATTTTTGTTTGTTTACTATTCTTGTGGAGACTTCTGGTCCCCAAAAGAATAGTTAAACACATCCACACACACACACACATAACCCTTTCATTAATCACATCGATGATGATCTGCTGTACTTCCTGTTTCCTGTCACAGTCCAATCATGGCAGCCCAATCTGCCTGTTGCATCATTCATTAGTCACTTTTTTAGCACAATATTATTATTCATAGTCACTCATGAAACAAATTAACATAATTGTCTGCTGTCCCTCAGTCAGACACCAGAGATGTTCAGACAGTTCAGGGCGAGCCAGATTCACAATCTAAAGTCATTTGTCTTTTCATGTTTGGTACATTTTGTGTCGTAGGTATCACAGGAAGTTGGTGGCACCTTAATTGGGGAGAACATTCTCGCGGTAATAACTGGAGCAGATTCAGTGGACTGGTATCAAATACATCAAAACACATGGTTTTCAAGGTGTTTGATGCCATTCCATTTGCTCCGTTCCAGTCATTATTATGAGCTGTCCTCCCCTCAGCAGCCTCCTGTGGTAGGTATACATGTGGTTGTATAAGACTGACGTCATGTTTTTAGTATAGTACAGTTTTTTTTGTATGAGCGGCATGTAGCCTAGCGGTTACAGAGGCGAGCCAGAAACCGGATCCCAGGTCTGACGGGAAAAATCTGTCAGAAATTGAGCTGAAAACTGGAGGGTTGCTCGTATCAAATCCTAGATGCCATTGCCTGCTGTTGTGCTCTTGAGCAAGGCATGTACATAATGTATGTACAGTTGAAGTCAGAAGTTTACATATACCTTAGCCAAATACATTTAAACTCAGTTTTTCACAATTCCTGACATTTAATCCTAGTAAACATTCCCTTTCTTAGGTCAGGTAGGATCACCACTTTATTTTAAGAATGTGAAATGACAGAATAATAGAAAAGATAATTATTTATTTCAGCTTTTATTTCTTTCATCACATTCCCAGTGAGTCAGAAGTTTACATACACTCAATTAGTATTTGGTAGCATTGCCTTTAAATTGTTTAACTTGGGTCAAACGTTTTCGGGTTGCCTTCCACAAGATTCCCACAATAAGTTGGGTGAATTTTGGCCCATTCCTCCTGACAGCGCTGGTGTAACTGAGTCAGGTTCGTAGGCCTCCTTGCTCGAACACGCTTTTTCAGTTCTGCCCACAAATTTTCTATAGGATTGAGGTCAGGGCTTTGTGATGGCCACTCCAATACCTTGACTGTGTTGTCCTTAAGCCATTTTGCCACAACTTTGGGAGTATGCTTGGGGTCATTGTCCATTTGGAAGACCCATTTGCGACCAAGCTTTAACTTCCTGACTGATGTCTTGAGATGTTGCTTCAATATATCCACATAATTTTCCTTCCTCATGATGCCATCTATTTTGTGAATTGCACCAGTCCCTCCTGCTGCAAAGCACCCCCACAGCATGATGCTGCCACCCCCGTGCTTCATGGTTGGGATGGTGTTCTTCGGCTTGCAAGAACCCCCTTATTCCTCCAAACATTACGATGGTCATTATGGTGAAACAGTTGTATTTTTGTTTCATCAGACCAGAGGATGAAATGACACAATGCAGAGCCCTGGTCGACTAAAGATGTGTCTCAAATGGCACCCTATTCACTACATAGAGCACTACTTTAGTTCCGTATACAATCTTAGAAAAAAGGGTTCCAAAAGGGTTCTTCGGCTATCCCCATAGGGTAACCCTTATCGGTTCCATGTAGAACCCTTTTTTGGATCCATGTAGAACCCTTTTTGGATCCATGTAGAACCCTCTGAGGAAAGGGTTCTACATGGAACCCAAAAGGGTTCTATCTGGAACCAAATGTGTTCTACCTAGTACCAAAAAGGGTTCTACAAAGCGTTCTCCAATGGGGACAGCCGAAGAACCCTTTCAGGTTCTAGATAGCACCTTTTCTTATAAGAGTGTGTAGGGAATAGGGTACCAGGGTGCCATTTGGTTGCCTAGGGATGCCAGGGTGGCATTTGGTTGCCTAGGGGTGCCAGGAGGCCATTTGGTTGCCTAGGGATGCCAGGGTGCCATTTGGTTGCCTAGGGGTGCCAGGGTGCCATTTGGTTGCCTAGGGATGCCAGGGTGCCATTTGGTTGCCTAGGGATGCCAGGGTGCCACTGTGTGTGCCTGGCATGGGGGGTTGCATGCTCCCTCCCTCGACTTAATGAAGAAGAGACTGAAATTAAATCAAAAGCACTAATAACACTAATGGTTTCTTTTTTCTCTAAGTAAGAGGCCAGTCGAGCCGTGGTCCCGAGGGAAATAATTATTTATAATTAATGATTAGCCGTTGATCAGTGATTAAGATCACTGATTAGAACGTTGATCAGTGATTAGCCGTTGATCACTGATTAGCCGTTGATCAGTGATTAGCGAGTTCAACATTTTACTAAAATCTGTTCTGTGTCTCTGGGGTCTACAGAGCAGACATCAGAGTTCATCCTCCCTGTTCTGTGTTTATGTCTCTGGGGCCTACAGAGCAGACAGCAGAGTTCATCTTCCTGTTCTGTGTTCTGTGTCTCTGGGGTCTACAGAGCAGAAGACAAGCTGCTGCTGTGGTTGGTTTTTTATTTCTTTTAATTTTCACTCTGTTCAGTCATTTATTACCTCGTCTTCTCAGAGACTAAAAGCAAAGCAGACAACCGGAAAATCCCTGTACACACTGCTACAGGCAAAAGGGTTATAAATGTAATATTTACTTGTAAGCTAATGGACTTGGACATTGCATTATTGCCTTAACAGACCTGTGGTGAGTTCAAAATAAGAAGTTAAGAATAATTCCTGGGGCTACTAAGGAATAATTGAGCAAAAAATATCAAGTAATTTACCTTTCCGTTCCCTGTGTGTGTTTATTATGGACACCGATTAGTTCCTGCCAAGGCAGCAGCTACTCTTCCTGGGGTTTGTTGTGGATCCCCATTAGCTCCTGCCAAGGCAGCAGCTACTCTTCCTGGGGTTTGTTGTGGATCCCCATTAGTTCCTGCCAAGGCAGCAGCTACTCTTCCTGGGGTTTGTTGTGGATCCCCATTAGCTCCTGCCAAGGCAGCAGCTACTCTTCCTGGGGTTTGTTGTGGATCCCCATTAGCTCCTGCCAAGGCAGCATCTACTCTTCCTGGGGTTTGTTGTGGATCCCCATTAGTTCCTGCCAAGGCAGCAGCTACTCTTCCTAGGTTTTATTAAGGGTCCCCATTTAGTTCCTGCCAAGGCAGCAGCTACTCTTCCTGGGGTCCAGCAACATTAAGGCAGTTATATACAATTAGAACATTACATTACATTTCACAACAAATTTCACAACACATTAAGTGTGTGCCCTCAGGCCACTACTCTACTACCACATATCTGCAACACAAAATCCATGTGTACGTGTGTGTATAGTGCGTATGTTATCATGTGTGTGTGTATGCATGTGTCTGTTCCTTTGTGCGTGTCTCCATAACGTGTATTTGTATCTGTTTCGTAAAATCTGATTCTACTGCTTGCATCAGCTACCTGATGTGGAATAGAGTTCCATGTAGTCATGGCTCTATGTAGTACTGTGCGCCTACCATAGTATTTTCTGGACTTGGGGGACTGTGAAGAGACCTCTGGTGGCATGTCATGTGGGGTATGCATGGGTGTCTGAGCTGTGTGCTAGTCGTTTAAACAGACAGCTCTGTGCATTCAACATGTCAATACTTCTCACAAATATAAGTAGTGATGAAGTCAATCTCTCCTCCACTTTAAGCCATGAGAGATTGACATGCATATTATTAATGTTAGCTCTCTGTGTACATTTAAGGGCCAGCTGTGCTGCCCTGTTCTGGGCCAATTGTAATTTTCCAAGGTCCCTCTTTGTGGCACCAGACCACACGACTGAACAGTAGGCCATGTGTGACAAAGCTAGGGCCTGTAGGACCTGCCTTGTTGATAGTGTTGTTAAGAAGGCAGAGCAGCACTTTATTATGGACAGACTTCTCCCCATTGGGAGCTACTGTTATATCAACATGTTTTGACCATGACAGTTTACAATCCAGGGTTACTCCAAGAAGTTTAGTCTCCACAACAAGGGTCAATTTCCACATTATTCATTTCAAGATTTAGTTGAGGTTTAGGGTTTAGTGAATGATTTGTCCCAAATACAATGCTTTTATTTTTTTATTTTTTTATTTATGACTACCTTATTTCGTGCCACCCATTTTGAGACTGACTGCAGCTCTTTGTTAAGTGTTGTCGTGTTTTCACTTGCTGTGGTAGTGGGGTGATGTATGGTCCATTCCGGAAAGTATTCACCCCCCTTTAACATTTTTCCTGTTTTGTTGCCTTACAACCTGGAATGAAAATTGATTTTGGGGGGTTTGTATAATTTGATTTACACAACATGCCTAACACTTTGAAGATGCCAAAAAATGTTTGGGGGTGAAACAAACAAGAAATAAGACAAAAAAACTGAAAACTTGAGCGTGCATAACTATTCACCCCCCCAAATCAATACTTTGTAGAGCCACCTTTTGCAGCAATTACAGCTGCAAGTCTCTTGGGGTATGTCTCTATAAACTTGGCACATCTAGCCACTGGGATTTGCCCATTCTTCAAGGCAAAACTGCTCCAGCTCCTTCAAGTTGGATGGGGGTTCTGCTGGTGTACAGCAATCTTTAAGTCATACCACAGATTTTCAATTGGATTGAGGCCTGGACTTTGACTAGGCCATTCCAATACATTTAAATGTTTCCCCTTAAACCACTCGAGTGTTGCTTTAGCAGTATGCTTAGGGTCATTGTCCTGCTGGAAGGTGAACTTCCGTCCCAGTCTCAAATCTCTGGAAGACTGAAACAGGTTTCCATCAAGAATTAACGTGTATTTAGCGCCATCCATCATTCCTTCAATTCTGACCAGTTTCCCAGTCCCTGCCGATGAAAAACATTCCCACAGCATGATGCTGCCACCACCATGCTTCACTGTGGGGATGGTGTTCTCAGGGTGATGAGAGGTGTTGGGTTTGCGCCAGACATAGCGTTTTCCTTGATGGCCAAACAGCTCAATTTGAGTCTCATCTGACCAGAGTACCTTCTTCCATATGTTTGGGGAGTCTCCCACATGGCTTTTGGCGAACACCAAACATGTTTGCTTATTTTTTTCTTTAAGCGATTGCTATTTTCTGGCCACTCTTCCGTAAAGCCCAGCTCTGTGGAGTGTACGGCTTAAAGTGGTCCTATGGACAGATACTCCAATCTCAGCTGTGGAGCTTTGCAGCTCCTTCAGGGTTATCTTTGGTCTCTTTTTTGCTTCACTGATTAATGCCCTCCTTACCTGGTCCTTGAGTTTGGGTGGGCGGCCCTCTCTTGGCAGGTTTGTTGTGGTGCCATATTGTTTCAATTTTTTTAAATAATGGATTTAATGGTGCTCCGTGGGATGTTCAAAGTTTCAGATTTTTTTTTTTTACCCAACCCTGATCTGTACTTCTCCACAGCTTTGTCCCTGATCTGTTTGCAGAGCTCCTTGGTCTTCATGGTGCCGCTTGCTTGGTGGTGCCCCTTGCTTAGTGGTGTTGCAGACTCTGGGGCCTTTCAGAACAGGTGTATATATACTGAGACCATGTGGCAGATCACGTGACACTTAGATTGTACACACGTGGACTTTATTTAACTAATTACATGACTTCTGAAGGTAATTGGTTGCACCAGATCTTATTTAGGCGCTTCATAGCAAAAGGGGTGAATACATATGCACACACCACTTTTCTGTTATTTATTATTTTGATTTTTTAGATTTTTATTTCACTTCACCAATTTGGACTATTTTGTGTATGTCAATTAAATGAAATCCAAATAAAAATCAATTTAAATTACAGGTTGTAATGCAACAAAATAGGAAAATACCAAGGGGGGTGAATACTTTTGCAAGGCACTGTACATACTGATCCTGCCTAGGTTCGTAGCTCGTACATCACTGGGGCCAAGCTTCCTGCCATCCAGGACCTCTATACCAGGCGGTGTCAGAGGAAGGCCCTCAAAATTGTCAAAGATTCCAGCCACCCTAGTCATAGACTGTTCTCTCTGCTACCGCACAGCAAGCGGTACCGGAGTGCCAAGTCTAGGTCCAAAAGACTTCTCAACAGCTTCTACCCCCAAGCCATAAGACTCCTGAACAGCTAATCATGGCTACCCGGACTATTTGCACGTCTCTGCACCCTGGATCCCAGCTAGCACCAACCACATCATGGTCAGCACCCTGGATCCCAGTTAGCACCAACCACATCATGGTCAGCACCCTAGATCCCAGCTAGCACCAACCACATCATGGTCAGCACCCTGGATCCCAGCTAGCACCAACCACATCATGGGCTGCGTCAGAAATGGAACTTGTCTATACCCTATATCAGGGATGGACAACTCCAAACACTTTTTCCCCATCCTTATAGCTAACACACCTCATCAAACTAAAATGAAGACCATGATTAGTTGATAATTGGAGTCATATATGATCAGTCCCTACACCCAAACGAGGGCATTGCGTTCATCCAACTCTGGCCTGCTGGCTCCCCTTCCTCTGCTGAAGCACAGTTCCCGCTCAGCCCAGTCAAAACTGTTCGCTGCTCTGGTACCCCAATGGTGGAACAAGCTCCCTCACGACGCCAGGACAGTGGAGTCACTCATCACCTTCCGGAGACATTTGAAACCCCACCTCTTTAAGGAACACCTGGGATAGGATAAAGTAATCCTTCTACCCCCCCTTACCCCACCCCAAAGAAAGAAAGAAGGAAAAAAAAAACATATTGTAAAGTGGTTATCCCACTGGCTATAAGGTGAATGCACCAATTTGTAAATCGCTCTGGATAAGAGCGTCTGCTAAATGACGTAAATGTAAATGTAAATATAAGGAATAGGGTGCCATTAAGGACATTACATCAAAACAACGATACATGATTAAATAGAGAGTCTATTTGGAGTAATGTACCCTACTGAGTCCTTTACCATGTCAATTTGAATGTTCTTTGTCAATAAACCCCCTCCTCCACGTTCTCTCTACGGCTGCCTAATGCCTTCCTCAGCCCCAAAAATGGCTTCCGCCCAAGGCATCTGTCTCAAGTAAAAAAAAAAAAAATCCTCTGAAGATTTTGATGCTTCAAACTTAGCTTTGCTTTAATGTCATAAAGCTCTACTGAAAAGTTTGTGGTTTGGAAGAAATGTCAAACAGCCACCCACACCCTTAATTAAAAAGAGAGAAGGTATATTTGACTCAAAGGTATGGTATTTCATCTTACCCCCTATCTGAAGTAATATATGGACAAATTAAGCTGAATTCCAACCATCATCTCTAGAATTATGTCAGAATTAAAGATGCCTCTTCTTTCTACATTTGCAGGATTGATTTCAAACCCATATTGAGATCAAAGTAACTGGGAAGGACTTGCTTTATTCAAAAGGAATGTCACACTTAAAGACCAGAGACAACACATTCTTGGTATATATATATAACTGCATTTGGAGAGGTAGTGTGCTCGATTAAAGGGTCAATCTGCTATTGTTGCATCCATTTTTGGACTTTTCAATTAATTGTATACTGTATACTCAGACTGTTGAAGAATATAGCTTATTAATGCCTCATGAGCTTAGTTCAACATGTTGTACCCCATCAGAACCCAGAATATAAGCTTGTTTTACTCTACTGTTTGTAAACAATGTAATTGTAAACTTGAATTGCAGATTGCCCCTTTAAAGTCTATGTTCTAGTTAGAGAAGTAATCTAAAGTATTTAGGCTCTAGGTGAGATTCACAGCCTCACGTTTCACCGGACTGGATCTAAGTCGAGAGACTGGATTGCAGAGGAGGATTATTTAACCATGTCACAGTAATTCCATAGACGTCAAGGATGAGCCTAATCAAATTAAGTGGAACTTACTTTAAGATCATGCTTGAATGTCCAAAGAAGGATTTTCAGAAAGGAATCAGAGCAAAAAAAATCACTACCAGTCCATCAACATTAGACTGTGCTTAAAGGAAGGAGAGGCTTTCTGTTTGCCATGTAGAAGATATAATAATTTATATACTGTAAGTCATTTTATTTTTTTATTAAAGAGAAAGCAAGTATTGTGAGCTGTGAATTAATTTGATGTTTAATGTAGCTATGTTTTTATATACAGCAAAAATGATACATTACTTTAGCGCTCTGTATCCTGCATTCAAATTGATACATCACTTATAATTACCAATCTATTCTATGTTATAGCTCTTAGTATTGACTTTGTTGCCTACAAATTATTGAGAGCAATGCTTAATGATTAGCAGATAGCTTAAAGCTAGTTTCCTTAGTTATTACATCAATTTTTGGACTTACAGTGCCTTGCAAAAGTATTCATCCCCCTTGGCGTTTTTCCTATTTTGTTGCATTACAACCTGTAATTTAAAATCATTTTTATTTGGATTTCATGTAATGGACAAACACAAAAGAGTCCAAATTGGTGAAGTGAAATAAAAAAAAGAACTTGTTTCAAAAAATTCTAAAAAAATAAATAACAGAAAAGTGGTGCATGCATATGTATTCACCCCCTTTGCTATGAAGTCCCTGAATAAGATCTGGTGCAACCAAGTACCTTCAGAAGTCACATAATTAGTTAGAATATGGCACCACAACAAACCTGCCAAGAGAGGGCCGCCCACCAAAACTCACGGACCAGGCAAGGAGGGCATTAATCAGAGAAGCAACAAAGAGACCAAAGATAACCCTGAAGGAGGTGCAAAGTTCCACAGCGGAGATTGGAGTATCTGTCCATAGGACCACTTTAAGCCGTACACTCCACAGAGCTGGGCTTTACGGAAGAGTGGCCAGAAAATAGCCATTGCTTGAAGAAAAAAATAAGCAAACATGTTTGGTTTTCGCCAAAAGGCATGTGGGAGACTCCCCAAACATATTGAAGAAGGTACTCTGGCCAGATGAAACAAAAATTTAGCTTTTTGGCCATCAAGGAAAACGCTATGTCTGGCGCAAACCCAACACCTCTCATCACCCCGAGAACACCATCCCCACAGTGAAGCATGGTGGTGGCAGCATCATGCTGTGGGGATGTTTTTCATCGGCAGGGACTGGGAAACTGGTCAGAATTGAAGGAATGATGTATGGCGCTAAATACAGGGAAATTCTTGAGGGAAACCTGTTTCAGTCTTCCAGAGATTTGACATTGGGACGGAGGTTCACCTTCCAGCAGGACAATGACCCTAAGCATACTGCTAAAGCAACACTTGAGTGGTTTAAGGGGAAACATTTAAATGTCTTGGAATGGCCTAGTCAAAGCCCAGACCTCAATCCAATTGGGAATCTGTAGTATGACTTAAAGATTGCTGTACACCAGCGGAACCCATCCAACTTGAAGGAGCTGGAGCAGTTTTGCTTTGAAGAATGGGCAAAAATCCCAGTGGCTAGATGTGCCATGCTTACAGAGACATACCCCAAGAGACTTGCAGCTGTAATTGCTGCAATAGGTGGCTCTACAAAGTACTGACTTTGGGGGGGTGAATAGTTATGCACGCTCAAGTTTTCTGTTTTTTTTGTCTTATTTCTTGTTTGTTTCACAAGTTGTGTTGCATGTTGTGTAAATCAAATGATACAAACCCCCATATAATCCATTTTCATTCCAGCTTGTAAGGCAACAAAATACGAAAAATGCCAAGGGGGGTAAATACTTTCGCAAGCCACTGTATAAATAATGATATACAGTGCATTCGAAAAGTCTGCAGACCCCTTGACTTTTTCCACATGTTGTTACGTTACAGCCTTATTCTAACATTTATTAAATCGTTTTTTCCCCTCATCAATCTACACACAATACCCCATAATGACAAAGCAAAAATAGTTTTTTTGTTTTTAAATAGGATGAAATAGTATGAATAAATTCATCAAAATAACATTTATAATGAAAATATGTAAATCATTATTTGAATATGGTATTGTTAGGCCATTATCACTTTTATTCAATGGGTTACCAACATATTCAAATAATGATTTACATATTTTCATTATCAATGTTATTTTGATGAATTTTTTTCATACTATTTTAACCTTCCACAAGAGATAGACCCGACACAAATCTAGGGTTGCTACCCAAGCTGGCTGGACGTTCGCTGTATCTGTTCGGTGCTAGAGACGGCTAATTTACAGTCAAGTCAAACAGAGCCAGAATTTACAGTCACGTAGCCAGAATAACAGCAAAGTAGCTGCATTTGCGTTTCTTTAAGCTGTTTTCTAGTGACATTAATTTGGATACATCCATAACAATAGGCTAATGATGAGCGATTTTGCCTGGCATAGAAAATGTGGTCTCTCGCCAGCACACTGTTGTTCAGTGGAGCTAGCCAACAACACAGCTAACACAATCACCTCAAACTGAAGCTGGAAAAACTTCAAACTAGCTGTACTTTGTTTTGTTTTACCTGTTTTCTATTGATAGTTCCATGTATATATCCATAAAAATGATACTGATTCAAGATTTCGACTGGATGAGAAAAGCTGTCTCATCCCGACTCCCGACACGTTCATTACTATGCGACAGCTGGAGATTGAACTTGAATATTGAAACAATGTTGCAAATGTCGGAGAGACAGACAGAAAGGTTTATACAAATCTCAGCTGTTAAAAACTAAATGTTAGTCTAAAAGAAATGTGAGATAATGTCTAGATGCTTTTTATAGTGGAGATCAAGGTGATGAACTGCCTGGCTGGGCTGATGAGACAGTGGATTGGGCAGTCAGATGGAACAGAGTAAATAGACATTTTAACGTCATAGATTTAACAGGTGGTAACTTGTGGAATAGACACGCCTGGAATGCGGCTATAACCAATCAGCAATAAGGATTAGACCCACACGTTGTATAATTCATTAATAATTAATACCGTAGACTATTTAATACTGTATACTGTACACTGTACTGTATACTATTTAATACTGTACACTATTTAATAATGTAGACTGTTGACTACTGTAGACTATTTACTACTTTAGAATATTTATTACTGTAGACTACTTAACACTGTAGACTACTTAACACTGTAGACTATTTAACACTGTAGACTATTTATTACTGTAGACTACTTAACACTGTAGACTATTTAACACTGTAGACTTTTTAACACTGTAGACTATTTAATACTGTAGACTACTTAATACTGTAGACTACTTAATACTGTAGACTACTTAATACTGTAGACTATTTATTACTGTAGACTATTTAACACTGTAGACTACTTAATACTGTAGACTACTTAATACTGTAGACTACTTAATACTGTAGACTATTTACTACTTTAGACTATTTATTACTGTAGACTACTTAAAACTGTAGACTATTTAATACTGTAGACTACTTAACACTGTAGACTATTTAACACTATAGACTATTTATTACTGTAGACTACTTAACACTGTAGACTACTTAACACTGTAGACTATTTATTACTGTATACTATTTAATACTGTAGACTGCATTGCAGACTATTTAACACAGTAGACTGCATTGTAGACTATTTAACACAGTAGACTATTTAATAATGTAGACTATTTAATGATGTATACTGTAATGTAGACTATTTAATACTGTAGCCTATTTAATACTGTATACTGTACTATAGACTATTTAATACTTTATACTATTTAATACATTTACATTTACATTTTTAGTATTTAGCAGACGCTCTTATCCAGAACGACTTACAGTTAGTGAGTGCATAAATTTTTTCATACCCCATGTTGGAATCCTCCTCCTCCTCCTCCCTCTTGTCTTCATCCTCCTCCTCCTCCTCCTCCTCCCTCTTGTCTTCATCCTCCTCCTCCTCCTCCTCCCTCATGTCTTCATCCTCCTCCTCCTCCTCCTCCTCCTCCTCCTCCTCCTCCTCCCTCTTGTCTTCATCCTCCTCCTCCTCCTCTTCCTCCTCCCCCTCCTCCTCCTCCTCCTCCCTCTCCTATTCCTCCTCCCTCATGTCTTCCTCCTCCTCCTCCTCCCTCATGTCTTCATCCTCCTCCTCCTCCTCCTCCTCCTCCTCCACCTCCCTCTTGTCTTCATCCTCCTCATCCTCCTCCCTCTTGTCTTCATCCTCCTCCTCCTCCTCCTCTTCCTCCTCTTCCTCCAGACCTGTTGGGGGTATGTCTCTGCTGTGCAGTGAGACAGCAAGTGTTGCTAGCAGCACCTGTGCACTACAGGTGGCAAATAACCCAAATGACAGCTCACATCACCAACATAATTTCTGCTCTGCCTGCCTCGGCTGTGGTCCCCAGGAGGCTGTGAGACGGGCGCAGAGGGCAAAGTGGGCCTGTCATCTGGAGACAGGAGGGTGTGTATGTGATTTGATTGTTTTATTTTATTATTATAAATAATGGGCTTATAAGACACTGTATCTTCTGTAGCAAAACTAAATAAGCATACACACATACAGAATCATATGAAACATAATAGAAAAATAATATGTAGCTTATCTTGTCGTAACATCCAAGCTTTAGAAATACATTTGCAAGAAGGGACACTTATTTTCTGAAAAACCATTCAAGTTTCTCTTCTTCTCTCATCCAGAATAGTTCTGGTTTCTGCTGTTGCATTTGATCAAAGAAAGCTAGTCTTACTTCATCATACAAAGGACTGACTGACTGACAGCGTGCGTGCGTGTGTAAACTTTCTTTGGACAGAAAAGGGTGTCCTTGTGACTAACAATGCGCCCGGAACTGACAAATATGTTTTTCCATTTATTTTATTTTATTTAAAAAAGTATTTAGTCAGCCACCAATTGTGCAAGTTCTCCCACTTAAAAAGATGAGAGAGGCCTGTAATTTTTTTCCCCAGAAAATCACATTGTAGGATTTTTCATGAATTTATTTGCAAATTATGGTGGAAAATAAGTATTTGGTCACCTACAAACAAGCAAGATTTCTGGCTCTCACAGACCTGTAACTTATTCTTTAAGAGGCTCCTCTGTCCTCCACTCGTTACCTGTATTAATGGCACCTGTTTGAACTTGTTATCAGTATAAAAGACACCTGTCCACAACCTCAAACAGTCACACTCCAAACTCCACTATGGCCAAGACCAAAGAGCTGTCAAAGGACACCAGAAACAAAATTGTAGACCTGCACCAGGCTGGGAAGACTGAATCTGCAATAGGTAAGCAGCTTGGTTTGAAGAAATCAACTGTGGGAGCAATTATTAGGAAATGGAAGACATACAAGACCACTGATAATCTCCCTCTTGCGTGGGGCTACACGCAAGATCTCACCCCGTGGGGTCAAAATGATCACAAGAAGGGTGAGCAAAATTCCCAGAACCACACGGGGGGAACCTAGTGAATGACCTGCAGAGAGCTGGGACCAAAGTAACAAAGCCTACCATCAGTAACACACTACGCCGCCAGGGACTCAAATCCTGCAGTGCCAGACGTGTCCCCCTGCTTAAGCCAGTACAGTCCAGGCCCGTATGAAGTTTGCTAGAGTGCATTTGGATGATCCAGAAGTGGATTGGGAGAATGTCATATGGTCAGATGAAACCAAAATAGAACTTTTTGGTAAAAACTCAACTCGTCGTGTTTGGAGGACAAATAATGCTGAGTTGCATCCAAAGAACACCATTGTCACGCTCTGGCTCCGGGACTCTGTATGTTGAGCCAGGGTGTGTTCGTTCTGTGTGGGTTGTTTCTAGGTTGGGTGTTCTAGGTTGTTGTTTTCTGTGTTGGCCTAAGTGACTCCCAATCAGAGGCAACGAGTGTCAGCTGTTTGCTGGTTGTCTCTGATTGGGAGCCATACTTAACTGTCTGTGTTTCACTTTGTGTTTGTGGGTTTTTGTTCCGTGTCGGTATGTTTAACCGTGGACTTCACGAATCGTGTTTTGTTTTGGTTAGTACTTTAATTAAATAAAGTCATGTTTGTTTCACACGCTGCGCCTTGGTCTACTTCGCTACAAGACGATCGTGACAACCATACCTACTGTGAAGCATGGGGGTGGAAACATCATGCTTTGGGGCTGTTTTTCTGCAAAGGGACCAGGACGACTGATCCGTGTAAAGGAAAGCATGAATGGGGCCATGTATCGTGAGATTTTGAGTGAAAACCTTCCATCAGCAAGGGCATTGAAGATGAAACGTGGCTGGGTCTTTCAGCATGACAATGATCCCAAACACACCGCCCGGGCAACGAAGGAGTGGCTTCATAAGAAGAATTTCAAGGTCCTGGAGTGGCCTAGCCAGTCTCCAGATCTCAACTCCATAGAAAATCTTTGGAGGGAGTTGAAAGTCCGTGTTGCCCAGCGACAGCCCCAAAACATCACTGCTCTAGAGGAGATCTGCATTTAGGAATGGGCCAAAATACCAGCAACAGTGTGTGAAAACCTTGTGAAGACTTACAGAAAATGTTTGACCTGTGTCATTGCCAACAAAGGGTATATAACAAAGTATTGAGAAACTTTTGTTATTGACCAAATACTTATTTTCATTTGCAAATAAATTCATAAAAAATCCTACAATGTGATTTTCTGGATTTTTTATGAATTTTGTCTGTCATAGTTGACGTGTACCTATGATGAAAATTACAGGCCTCTCTCATCTTTTTAAGTGGGAGAACTTGCACAATTGGTGGCTGATTAAATACTTTTTTCCCCAACTGTATATATATATATATATATACATACAGTGGGGAGAACAAGTATTTGATACGTTGCCGATTTTGCAGGTTTTCCTACTTACAAAGCATGTAGAGGACTGTAATTTTGATCATAGGTACACTTCAACTGTGAGAGACGGAATCTAAAACAAAAATCCAGAAAATCACATTGTATGATTTTTAAGTAATTAATTTGCATTTTATTGCGTGACATAATATTTGATACATCAGAAAAGCAGAACTTAATATTTGGTACAGAAACCTTTGTTTGTAATTACAGAGATCATACGTTTCCTGTAGGTTTTGACCAGGTTTGCACACACTGCTGCAGGGATTTTGGCCCACTCCTCCATACAGACCTTCTCTGATGTTTCCACCTCCGTTCTTCACGGTTGGAATGGTGTTCTTGGGGTTGTACTCATCCTTCTTCATCCTCCAAACACGGCGAGTGGAGTTTAGACCAAAATGCTATTTTTTTGTCTCATCAAACCACATGACCTTCTCCCATTCCTCCTCTGGATCATCCAGATGGTCATTGGCAAACTTCAGACGGGCCTGGACATGCGCTAGCTTGAGCAGGGGGACCATGCGTGCGCTGCAGGATTTTAATCCATGATGGCGTAGTGTGTTACTAATGGTTTTCTTTGAGACTGTGGCTCAGCTCTCTTCAGGTCATTGACCAGGTCCTGCCGTGTAGTTCTGGGCTGATCCCTCACCTTCCTCATGATCATTGATGCCCCACGAGCTGAGATCTTACATGGAGCCCCAGACCGAGGGTGATTGACCGCCATCTTGAACTTCTTCCATTTTCTAATAATTGCGTCAACAGTTGTTGCCTTCTCACCAAGCTGCTTGCCTATTGTCCTGTAGCCCATCCCAGCCTTGTGCAGGTCTACAATTTTATCACCGATGTCCTTACACAGCTCTCTGGTCTTGGCCTTTGTGGAGAGGTTGGAATCTGTTTGATTGAGTGTGTGGACAGGTGTCTTTTATACAGGTAACAAGTTCAAACAGGTGCAGTTAATACAGGTAATGAGTGGAGAACAGGAGGGCTTCTTAAAAAAAACTAACAGGTCTGTGAGAGACGGAATTCTTACTGGTTGGTAGGTGATCAAATACTTATGTTATGCAATAAAATGCAAATGAATTACTTAAAAATCATACAATGTGATTTTCTGGATTTTTGTTTTAGAGTCTGTCTCTCACAGTTGAAGTGTACCTATGATAAAAATTACAGACCTCTACATGCTTTGTAAGTAGGAAAACCTGCAAAATCGGCAGTGTATCAAATACTTGTTCTCCCCACTGTATATACTGTCAAAGAAGTGTGGATCATCATTATTTGGTCCGTAAAGGTTAATGAGCCATATCTGTTTATGGTCCAATAACATATTTAAAATAATCCATCTACCTTGAGTATATATTTGGACAATTTGCACATTCGGATCGAAATTACTATTAATTAATGTCATCACCCCTTTTGAGTTTCTTTGCCCATGGGAGAAGTATATTTCCCCCCATTCCTTTTTCCACGCAACTTCATCTAGAATTGTTGAATGAGTTTCCTGTAAACAATAGATATTATATTCCTCGTCTTTGAGCCATGTAAATATTGTTCTTCTTTTGTTATTATCAGCTAAGCCATTACAATTATAACTGGCTATACTTATTTCACCATACACCATAATGATATACACGTTTCAAGTCTATTTATCATTATATATATGTTTGTAAATTTACCAATAAAAAATACCGTAATGATTGAGTCTTACCACATGTCGACCTTAGCCGACCTTAGAGTGTTTGTTTGAAAGTAAACTTCTCTTACAAGCAAAAACACTGTTTAGAACTTTACATTAAATTTTAACAATTCTGTATGTTATAGTGTTTTGTTGAATAGGGCTAAATGTTCGCTCTGAGAGATATTATGTTTGTGTGACGGCAGAAACCTACTGCAATTAGATTGTTTTATTATGCTGTTTTAGTCCAATGGAATGTTGATCTTATGCACACACACACACAAACACACACACACACACACACACACAGGTTAACTCATCTGTAATGACTGGAGAGGGCCATTTCTTAGCTTTGTTGATTATTAATTACAAGAGAGGTAGGTGGAATGAAAGAGAGTCATTATCTAAATGTTTATGCCTGCTAAAGGTCTCCTGTCTTAGCAAACTAATTTCTGCATATCTAAATATTTTCTCTCCACAACTGTTTACTGAGACTGAAGGTGTTTGAGGGAATCATTTAGAATGTTAATGGTAATTGTTGCGCATTCTAGAATGTTGTGTTTTATTTCTTTAATTTCAAGAAATCGAGTGACGCGATCACCTCCTTTAACATATTGCTGTAATTATTTGGATTATTGAATAATACTAGATGATGCAAAAGCTATAAAGCAGAAAATCTATAATATTCACTCCTGAAATATCTATCAGGGATAATGGTTTTATAAGATATTTATTATTAGGACAAGCAATGGGCAGATGCCATCAGTCATTCTGTAGAAGGAAAGCTATTAAGATATTTCTTAAAGCATAAGAGTTTATTTCCCTTAAATATTCCATAAATGTGCAATCACTCAATCCAGAAAAAAAGCAATTAAATGGATTTGCGATATAATTATACTATGTATGAAAAGAGCTTTGCCATTGTTCTGCTGTGTTTGTCTCAAACGTAGCTGTAACATTCTAGTTAGAATTAGTTGTTACCATATCGGAATGTTTGAAAATTACAGAAGTTATTCTTGTCTGTGTTTATGACTGCTAATGTTTGCCTAATCAACATTTTTGTTTCCAAGAATCAGAGAGCATTAGTTTATAGAGATACTGAGAGCGTTAGTTCATATAGAGACACAGAGAGCATTAGTTTATAGAGATGCAGAGAGTATTAGTTTAAAGAGATACATAGAGCATTAGTTTATAGAGATACGTAGAGCATTAGTTTATAGAGATACAGAGACATTAATTTATTGAGATACATGTAGCATTAGTTTATAGAGATACAGAGAGTATTAGTTTATAGAGATACATAGAGCATTAGTTTATAGAGATACAGAGAGCATTAGTTTATAGAGATACATAGAGCATTAGTTTATAGAGATACAGAGAGCATTAGTTTATAGAGATACAGAGAGCATTAGTTTATAGAGATACAGAGAGCATTAGTTTATAGAAATACAGAGAGCATTAGTTTATAGAGATACAGAGAGCATTAGTTTATAGAGATACAGATAGCATTAGTTTATAGAAATACAGAGAGCATTAGTTTATAGAGATACAGAGAGCATTAGTTTATAGAGATACAGAGAGCATTAGTTTATAGAGATACAGATAGCATTAGTTTATAGAAATACAGAGAGCATTAGTTTATAGAGATACAGAGAGCATTAGTTTATAGAGATACAGATAGCATTAGTTTATAGAAATACAGAGAGCATTAGTTTATAGAGATACAGAGAGCATTAGTTTATAGAGATACAGATATAATTAGTTTATAGAAATACAGAGAGCATTAGTTTATAGAGATACAGAGAGCATTAGTTTATAGAGATACAGATAGTATTAGTTTATAGAAATACAGAGAGCATTAGTTTATAGAGATACAGAGAGCATTAGTTTATAGAGATACAGAGAGCATTAGTTTATAGAGATACAGAGAGCATTAGTTTATAGAGATACAGATAGCATTAGTTTATAGAGATACAGAGAGCATTAGTTTATAGAGATGCAGAGAGCATTAGTTTATAGAGATACAGATAGCATTAGTTTATAGAAATACAGAGAGCATTAGTTTATAGAGATACAGAGAGCATTAGTTTATTGAGATACAGATAGCATTAGTTTATAGAAATACAGAGAGCATTAGTTTATAGAGATACAGAGAGCATTAGTTTATAGAGATACAGAGAGCATTAGTTTATAGAGATACAGAGAGCATTAGTTTATAGAGATACAGAGAGCATTAGTTTATAGAGATACAGAGAGCATTAGTTTATAGAGATACAGAGAGCATTAGTTTATAGAGATACAGAGAGCATTAGTTTATAGAGATACAGAGAGCATTAGTTTATAGAGATACAGAGAGCATTAGTTTATAGAGATACATAGAGCATTAGTTTATAGAGATACAGAGAGCATTAGTTTATAGAGATACAGAGAGCATTAGTTTATAGAGATACCATTTTATTGCTAAAGATAAATAGGCTTTACAACTGTAACTGTATCACAATAACAGTGTCCTAGAGCTGTAGGTTTGAATCACTACAGCCTCTCTGGTGGGCCAAATTAACGGGGATAGTCAGATTGAAATGCAATATATGGTAGATTACATTGGCTTTTACAGTGTTGTAACATCATCAAATGTTAATGGAAACTGTTTAGTAAATATTTGATATCCACTGATTTGACATAAAGTCTTAAAAAAAAAAAAAAAGTGCATTTTGGAACCAAATAAGGTTCTTTAGAGCGATGCCATAGGGGAACCATTTTAGGGTCTCTGAGGAACCATAAATGGGATGGTTCTTTGAAGAACCGTACAAAAATTCAAAACCAGAAATGTTTTGGCCCTCCAGGACTGGAATTGAATATCCCTGCTGTAACGTCCCGCTGTTTAATAATAATAATAATAATATGCCATTTAGCAGACGCTTTTATCCAAAGTGACTTACAGTCATGTGCGCATACATTTTTACGTATGGGTGGTCCCGGGGATCAAACCCACTACCCTGGCGTTACAAGCGCCATGCTCTACCAATTGAGCTACAGAGGACCACAAAGCCTATGTTTTTTGTTTTTTTTTTGGGGGTGGATAAACGGCGAAAATAAGGTCTGTGGTAAACGCAGGCTAGGAGATCTTATACGTTTTGTTCTACGAGATAATCTTTATCAGCTAATTTAACTTTTTGTGAATTTTGGTCTGTGAGGCCGCCTGTCAAACACGGTTTGTTTGCACTCCTCACTGTTTGATTGACAGATTCAACTCCCAATGTATGTGTTTCCCCTGCGACGGGATGTCTTGACATGTAGTCGGCAGCGTCGTCTTTGTACTTCACAGTGTAGCTGTAGGGTTGTAGTCTCAGTCTCCATCGCTCAAGTCGTGCTGGGGGGGTGTGGCTTTTGGGTTGTTGAAGATATGGTCTAGTGGTTTATGGTCTGCGATGACCGTGAAGTAGAGATAGAAGTAAAAGTGTTCACATGCCCAGATGATCGCCAGAGCTTCTCTCTCCCGGTTATGTGAGTGGCGCTGTTCAACCTCTGAAAGCGCTCGGGCTGGCATATGCGATGATATGGGCGTCTTTGTCACTTGTAGGGTTGTGCTGACTTGGTGTGGCACCTAAACCAACAGTGTCGACCTCTTGGCTGGGTCAAAGTAGGCTGTCGTCGTGTGCTGCATCAGACGTGTTCTTTATTTTTTTTTCATCGCAGACTGGTGGTGTGGTCCCCATGACCGGGTGTGATCTTTTCTTGTGAGCTCACAAAGAGTCTGTGCGGTTGTTGCGAAGTCTGGTATGAACCGTGAGCAGTATTGTATCATACCCAGTAGACTGCGAACTTCGAGACATTTTGAGGTGCTGGCAGATTCTGTATGGCTTTGATTTTCTTTGGATCCGCCGAAATGCCTTTCTCTGAGAAAACATAGCCGTAAAACTCAAGTGTTATTTTGCTGTATTCGCATTATTCTTTGTCCAGCGTGAGATTTTTCTCTCTCAATCTCTGAAACACAGCTTTGAGACTTGAGTTGTGTTCATCTGGAGGTCTACCACAGACTAGGATGTCATCGCTCATGTTTCTCACATTGGGAATACCTTGCAGCACTTGCTGTATTGCATTTTGAAACACCTCTGCAGCTGAATTTATGCCAATGTTCTGTCTGGTGTGTCTCCAGAGGCCAGTATGTGTAGTGAAGGTTGTGATATACATTGAGTCTGGATGTAACTCAAGCTGGTGGTATCCCATCATTAAAGATCTAGCTTGGAGAACACCACTGTTCCATTCAGATCGTGGATGAGGTCATCAACCGTTGGCGTGATGTGTCGTTCACGTTGCATTGCCGTGTTTGGAAGGCGCATGTCGACACAGACACAAACTTTTATCAGGCGTCTTGGGTTTTTGGGGTGACCACTATTGGGGATACCCCATGGCGTTGGCCCGCTGATTTTTTTCGATGATGTCGTGGCTTTGTAGTGTGTCAAGCTCCTGTTTTAACTTGTTCTCTTATGTGAAAAGGAATCCTCCTGTGTGGTTGCACTGCTGGTTGCACTGTGCCATCAATGTGCAGCTTCACTTAAAAGTCTGAGTTTTCCTACGCCTTGGAAGAGGTCCTGGTGTTCGTTGGTAAGCTGGTTTATGAATGAACCATCGGCTGGTTCACTTGGAGAGAACAGAGAGTTGATTATTTTCAGAAAGTCCAAGGTCTGTTGCTATCTGACAGCTGGGTAATGAGCCAGAGTCACCTTTGATTACAAAGAAAAGTGGTATCCACCATCTTAGTCTCGGAGCGGACTGGTGCTGTGAATTTTCCTCACAGGTTCGGATGAGCCATAAGCAAATATGTTTGCTTTAGCCTGTTTTGGGTCATTCTACAGATTCGGTGACATTTCAGTATTGTCAGTGTCCCAAGATGTACTAGTGTTATAACTTGTCAGAACATTTATCAAACTACACTTAAATTACAACATTTCAAAGTTTTACATGTTTTTAATATGGAGTAGAGAATATGATTTTAAACAGAGATGAATTTCAATACTTATATGTTTGCTTTTCTTAGGAGTATTAAGAATTTCGCCTGTCCCTATTGACCATCATGCAAATGGCGTGACTCATTTTGAGTACACAGTGTTAAATAATAATGCTTTTTTTTTGTTAAATTAATTGTATATGCCCCCTTATTATGCATAATCCATTTTCTCAGCATAAGACATTTTATTTTCTGAGAAATTCAGGCTTTTACCCCTGTCCTTGTATTTCTTTCAACCCCGTAACGCAACAATACCCCCACTCACAATTAAATAATGGTTTGATCCTGTGGACATCATTTATGAGGAAGTGACATCATACAAGTCTTCAGAGAAGCCTGGTGTGACAAGTGGTAAGCTGTTCTCTCACTTTTTATAGATATTTCATGTTTTTTAAGCACATATGGGCTTTGTCAATCTCAGGTATTCAACTCTGTTGGGGGGACTTCATAGTTAAGATTTTACCAAGAATTGTTTTTATAGCTATGAAGTATAACAATGTATTTTGTTGAATAAGGCCATGTGGCACACTGCTAGCTGCTAGCATCCCGAATTAGCAACAGATTAGCACAAAATCTTCAACCCTGTCACATTCAACCCCATCACATTTTTCAATGTTACGGGTTGAATGGCTGTTACAGGGTTGAATAGCTGTTAAATCTTAGCAATATTTAATGTATATTGCTTAATACCAATCATATTTTCTTGTTGAATGTTTGTTGTTTACGGTTTTACAGTATCAACTAAAAGTACAAGGAATTTTTGAAAATAATAACTTTAAAAAGTGACAATTAATTTGTTCTCTCCCTATATACATTGACATATTTAGGAGTATTATCTGCAAGTTCATGTTCATTTTACTACATAGTGATTAAAAGGATACAATATTTAGTCTTGAAGAGTAAGCAGGTCATTGACTTGACCTTGACCTACAATTTCAGATTCAACAATGGAAAAAACAGCAGCAGAAAGGAAACACACATAGAGAGGAAGGTGAGGGACATCCGCGCGCCGGTGGTCAGGTAATTCTCCTGGAAATGTAAGATCTTTAAGACACGAGGTGGTGGTGGTCATGGACACACAATCAACAGAAAATAAAGTTTTGTTGCTTTAAAGCATAATTTGGTAATGCATAAAAAGACTAGAGAATGTAAATGAAGACTAGTCTAAAAGACATACAGTATACTGCCTTGGCAACTGGTGCGTGAGGGGTTCATGTTCACTAGCCGACTGGTTTGTACTGACATATTTAGGAGTATTATCTGCAAGTTCACGTTCATTTTACTACATAGTGATTAAAAGGATACAGTAATTAGTTTTGGAGAGTAAACTGGTCATTGACTTGACCTTGACCTACAATTTCAGATTCAACAATGGCAAAAACAGCAGCAGAAAGGCAAAGAGAGTACAGGGCAAGAAGAAATGCTGATCCAGAACGAAGGGAAAAGTACTTCAGGAGTGAACGCATGAGATGGACAAAAGATGTTTTAGCAGGAAAGAAGAAAGGAATAGGAGATCTAGATAAGAGAGGTCAAAAGATGAGGAGAAAGGGATGGAGAAAAGCGAAGGAGCGGCAAAAGCAAAGGGAAATGGCTGTTAATACTATTGCCACCCCTCCACAAAGTCCTGATAGAGACGTGGTGATGTCACATGAGCCCACAAGGTTAGCAAAAAGATTGTGTGTGTGTGAGAGAGAGAGAGAGAGAGAGAGAGAGAGAGAGAGAGAGAGAGAGAGAGAGAGAGAGAGAGAGAGAGAGAGAGAGAGAGAGAGAGAGAGAGAGAGAATAGGAGTGCAAAGGAGTGTATACAAATATGATTTCTGGTAACTTTGTACACTATTTCTTCAAAACTGCTTAGACATACTTCACATTGTAATAGTATCCTTAACATTTATTTATACGCTTATGAACTTACCTTGTTATGATTTGATACAATAAATAAAATTGAATTGAATTGTCTATTTGTTTGTTTTAGACAATCTGTGAAGGGGAAGAAAAAATCAAGAAAGACAAAAGACAAATTGAGAAAGCAGGTACATGATTTTCAACCCTGTTGCGGTGCATTCATCCCTGTTACGAGATTATTTTTTTACATTTTTGTATTAAATACACAAAATATAACATCAATAGTGTTTTTATTGTGTGTATTAAATCAGGGTTAATAAGGCTATTTCAATTTTGATCAGAATTACGCAGCATTCTTGCACATTTCTTGCGAAATGTGGAGTTAGATTAGAAATTTCTTCATCGTAAACTGGAAAGGATGGTGCTGGTCAGTTTTTCTTGATTTTCTCTTTAATTACAATATGCCATTATTTACAAGGGACATCTAAACTGTGAGATTATGCCAGAAGCTGATCTCAAGCTTATTGGAAAAATGAATAGTTGAATAACAAAATGACTGTGACGGGGTTGAATTAAATTGGGACTTGTTTGAGAAAATAATACAGAATAATAACTTAATACTCTACATTGAGATGAGAAAAGGTATTTTCTATCAAGTACACACATTACTTTGTCACATCAAATAAAAAAAGCTTAAGATTTTAATGTTCATTGTTTCATCCTCCTCAATCACAAAAGGCACCGAATCTGTAGAATGACCCTTTTAATTCACAGCTTGCGCTTTAACTTTAACTCATATGTGACATCATCAACAATGTTAACGGTTGCTCCCGAAAACAAAAATAACATCCACAGTTGTGTTCATAATGGTAACTTGGATGTGTGGTTGCGGTGGGCTCTGTAGTGTACACACAACACACACAACACACACAACACACACATAATCATCATCATCATCATCATCATCGGTGAGGTGTCTTGTTTTTGTGTCTTTTTGTCATCTTGTGACTGCACTTTGTGTTTCGGACGCTGTTGGGTTTGTTTTTCAGCAACTGGAGGAGTGGACTCGGTCGTTTCTACAGCATTTTAAAAAAGTGATTCAACTTTCCACATCCTTTACATCCCCCCAGGGCAGTTTGTTTCCCCCAGGCAGTTTGTCCCCCCCAGGGCAGTTTGTTTCCCCCAGGGCAGTTTGCCCCCCCACCCCAGGGCAGTTTGTCCCCCCCAGTTTGTCTCCCCCAGGGCAGTTTGTCGTCCCCCCAGGGCAGTTTGTCCCCCCCCAGGGCAGTTTGTTTCCCCCCCCAGGGCAGTTTGTTCCCCCCCCCCAGGGCAGTTTGTTTGTCCTCCATTGTGTGGGAACTTACCTCCCAGTTATTGCGTGTTCTGTTTTGACGTTTGTCACATTCATTTTTGTAGCCCTGGCTTTTGTTATAGATATTTTTTTATTTTGTACAGTGCACACTGAAAGTTATTTTTGTGATTTTGACTGAGCATTCGCCTGCAACTGGTCTATCCGACATCTCGTGCCCTGCCTGTTTCAAGGAGCTGTTGGAGAGAAATTGGAGCACATTTTAGCTCCATCCGGAGGAGCCGCGCGGAACTGCAGCTTAGCATTATCTGTGACTTCATTACTTTATCAACGTTTGCAAAACTCGCATGTGGATGCTAATTGCCTCAGTCTCGTGTGGTAAGCATCCAAGGTTTCGTTTTCATTTTGTCTTGCTTGTCTGAAAATGTAGGTTTCATATTCTGCGTTGACTTTTGGACAGAAATATGCATTGAGCTTGTCAACGTGGTATCATAGTCATCAGCTGCTCCGGTATCTTGCAGTGTGTCAAATATTTCATACACATCCGACCCTGCATAGTTTAACAGTAATGCCCTTATCTGTGTGTTATCCGCGACGTGAGCTGGGTTCTGTGTGCACATCAAACATCAAACTAGCCATCGTGGTATTGTACCGTAATGTACGATGTTAGCTAGCTGATTCCAACGTTAGCTAGGCTGTTGTTGCTATCTGCGTTCACTCACATAGTGTCATGACTTCCGCCGAGGCTGCCTCCCCTCCTTGTTCGGGCAGGTTTCGGCATCCGGCGTCACCGGCTTACTAGCTACTGCCGATCCATTTATCATCACTCCATTTGTCTTGTCTTCAATCACACACACCTGGTCCTTATTAGTCATGGTATAAGTGATCCCTCTGCTTCCTTGTCTGTGTGAGTGATTGTTTATTGTGGAGGTTAGTGAAGCTCGGTGGAGCTCATTGTGTTGTGTATCGACGGGAGTATTATTTCCCGTGTGCCTTGTATTTTCCAGTGCGTCTGTTTTGTGCCCTGGAGTGTGTTTGACGCATATCTGCGTAAACCTGTATTTAGCGGATTAAAGCCTGTTATTCTGTGATTTTACCCTCCTGCACCTGACTCCTTCAACACCACCTCATCACACGTAGGCACGTAGTTCGTCTTGTATTCTTCTCTTGTGCGTTTCACTCATCGCCAATTGTAACGGTTTAGATTGCTTATGTTTATAAGGTCAGGGCGTTCGTATACTTTAGTTTAACTTTACACAGATGTATGCTGGCATTACATGGTTCACTCCCACTGTCTGGCTGCTGTAAAACATAGAACTGGAATCCCACAGTACGAATACACGGACTGGGATTATGGCATAATGTTCTCTACATTACACCTGCTGTAGGGTTTTAAGCCTCATTTGCATATTTCCCATGGTGCCTTTCGAGTGAATTTTTTAGTTACCAGTACCACCCATGACTGTGGTTTCTAGTGACAGAGACATGGTTGTTGCATTCATTCATTTCCTTTCCTGTGGCCTTCACCAAGTGAGATCCTGTTGTTATAAAAAATTATGCTATTTAAGACAATCCAATACATTTTTCATAAGGCCTTAATTTGAGGGCCTAGTTTTGTCCTAACTCATAGTTTACATTTACGTCATTTAGCAGACGCTCTTATCCAGATCGACTTACAGTTAGTGAGTGCATACATTTTTCATACTGCCCCCCGCCCCGTGGGAATCAAACCCACAACCCTGGCGTTGCAAACACCATGCTCTATGAACTGAGCTACATCCCTGCCGGCCATTCCCTCCCCTACCCTGGACGACGCTGGGCCAATTGTGCGCCGCCCATGAGTCTCCCGGTCGCAGCCAGCTGCGACAGAGCCTGGATTCGAACCAGGATCTCTAGTGGCACAGTTAGCACTGCGATGCAGTGCCTTAGACCACTGCGCCACTCAGGAGTTTATAGGCCACATCAGGCCTGCAAGTCACATTATGCTGGCTTGCAAAGTGATGTGCAATTCTTATTGGAATCCACCCAGGGTGGGGATATCCAACATTTGGGCGGCGCACAATTGGCCCAGTGTCGTCCAGGGTAGGGGAGGGAATGGCCGGCAGGGATGTAGCTCAGTTGGTAGAGCGTGGCGTTTGCAACGCCAGGGTTGTTGGTTCGATTCCAGTATGAAAAAATTAATAAAAATAAAAATGCATGCACTCACTAACTGTAAGTCGCTCTGGATAAGAGCATCTGCTAAATGACTAAAATGTAATGTAAATTTTGGCATTTTTATTCACCTGCAACCTGCATTCAGAATGACTGCCAGGATTGGGAAGACTAAGATACGAGACTACCTTAAACATCTAAACTGGAACAGCCATTTCAGTAGCGGGTGCAATAAGTTCAACTAACAGATTGGAATAGTTTAGAAAATGTTATATTATTTATATTTGAGTAGCATAAGATTAATTAATCAATCAATGTACATGCAAAAATATTCATATTAAAACAATTCAACAAAATCAACCTTCAATAGAGCACGCTGGGAAATATGATAATGAGATGGGCGTGTTTTTGGTTCAGCTCAATCGACACTGGGGTTCTTTTACACCACTGAGTGTTCATTTAACTCTTCATAGTGTTCAATTAACTCTTGAATCAACACTAGAAATGTTACACTGAAAAGGTAACACTAGATAACACTGGCCAATTTGCTGTGTGCTATGAAAGGGACCCTGCAGGCTTCCATACATTTCAAGAACCTTTTAGAATTCTGAAGAACCGTAGATGCCACGTCAAGAACCCCACACTTAACTCAAATGTTCTTTATCGGGCAAGAGTTCACCAAGGAACCTTAAGAGCTGAGGAAGAACCTTTTAAGAACCTTTCTTTTTTTTTAGTGTACAGTAGACAGACTAGAAAAGATTTGATGGCCTCCTGTAGCTCAGTTGGTAGAGCATGGCGCTTGCAACGCTAGGGGTTGTGGGTACAATTCCCACGGGGGGGCAGTATGAAAAATGTATGCACTCACTAACTGTAAGTCGCTCTGGATAAGAACGTCTGCTAAATGACTAAAAATGTTATTAAAATGTTTAAAATGTTAATGATGGCCAAGTGAGATGATACACTGTTTATGAATGTGTTATGTATGTATGGATTATTATTATGATTTTTAAGGTACACTTAAAAATCATACAATGTGATTTTCTGGATTTTTGTTTTAGATTCCGTCTCTCACAGTTGAAGTGTACCTATGATAAGAATTACAGACCTCTACATGCTTTGTAAGTAGGAAAACCTGCAAAATCGGCAGTGTATCAAATACTTGTTCTCCCCACTGTATGTTCGTGAATTCATTTCAAGGGATATTTCAGATTGTTTTGCAGTGTTTTGAATGCTTAGTGGGATCTGACTACAGTGCTCCTCCTCTCTCCGAGCTTTGTATCAAAAAGCACCTGCTGCTGCTGCTGTTGTCCTTCCTTTGTGTGTGTTTTCTACGGTCGCGGTCCGATGGTTCAGTTCATCATTCTTCTCCTGCTCAGTGAGGCCAGGACAACCCTTGTGTTCTACCAGATACGCTCTGACACCATTGATCTAATCTCAGCTCCCTCATACACTGCAAAACTGTGTCTATGGGTACAGTGTTTTCACTGTACCTCGCAATTACAGTAGGGATCATTGAAACTCACAAACACAGTACAAGTTGCAATTAAAGGGAACGGGTAGGGCTTAAAGGAAGAAGGAGGAGGATTGCATATTTGAACTGTCACTGACCACTTCCTTTATAAAATACTGTGTACTAAGAGGGTTCGCTAACACTGGACCTCACGAATACAGCACTATCACAATTAAAATAAAAAGGACATGGTATCGAAACAAAGATCATCAAATCAAATGTTATTTGTTGTATGCTTCGTAAACTAACAGGTGTAGGCTAACAGTGAAATGCTTACGGGCCCTTTCCAACCATGCAGAAGAGAAAGATAATAAAACGAACAGTAAAGATAACTTGGCTTTATACACGGTACGAGGTAATAACTTGGCTTTATACATGGTACGAGGTAATAACTTGGCGTTATACACGGTACGAGGTAATAACTTGGCTTTATACATGGTCCGAGGTAATAACTTGGCTTTATACATGGTACGAGGTAATAACTTGGCTTTATACACAGTACGAGGTAATAACTTGGCTTTATACATGGTACGAGGTAATAACTTGGCTTTATACATGGTACGAGGTAATAACTTGGCTTTATACATGGTACGAGGTAATAACTTGGCTTTATACACAGTACGAGGTAATAACTTGGCTTTATACATGGTACGAGGTAATAACTTGGCTTTATACATGGTCCGAGGTAATAACTTGGCTTTATACATGGTACGAGGTAATAACTTGGCTTTATACATGGTCCGAGGTAATAACTTGGCTTTATACACATATGAGGAATTAACTTGGCTTTATACACGGGGTACCAGTACTGAGTCGATGTGCAGGGGTATGAGGTAATTGAGGTAGATATGTACATATACAGATGAAGTCGGAAGTTTACATACTCCTGACATTTAATCCTAGTAAAAATTCCCCGTCTTAGGTCAGTTAGGATCACCACTTTATTTTAAGAATGTGAAATGTCAGAATAATAGTAGAGAGAATGATTTCTTTCAGCTTTTATGTTTTTCATCACATTCCAAGTGGGTCAGAAGTTTACATACACTCAATTAGTATTTGGTAGCATTGCCTTTAAATTGTTTAACTTGGGTCAAACGTTTTCGGGTTGCCTTCCACAAGATTCCCACAATAAGTTGGGTGAGTTTTGGCCCATTCCTCCTGACAGAGCTGGTGTAACTGAGTCAGGTTTGTAGGCCTCCTTGCTCGCACACGCTTTTTCAGTTCTGCCCTCAAATTGTCTATAGGATTGAGGCCAGGGCTTTGTGATGGCCACCACAATACCTTGACTTTGTTGTCCTTAAGCCATTTTGCCACAACTTTGGAAGTACGCTTGGGGTCATTGTCCATTTGGAAGACCCATTTGCCACCAAGCTTTAACCTCCTGACTGATGTCTTGAGATGTTGCTTCAATATATCCACATAATTTTCCTTCCTAATGATGCCATCTATTTTGTGAAGTGCACCAGTCCCTCCTGCAGTAAAGCACCCCCACAGCATGATGCTGCCACCCCTGTCCTTCACGGTTGGAATGGTGTTCTTCGGCTTGCAAGCCCCTCCCCCCTTTTTTTATGGCGGTTTTGGAGCAGTGGCTTCTTCCTTGCTGAGCGGCCTTTCAGGTTATGTCGATATAGGACTCGTTTTACTGTGGATATAGATACTTTTGTACCTGTTTCCTCCAGCATCTTCACAAGGTCCTTTGCTGTTGTTCTGGGATTGATTTGCACTTTTCGCACCAAAGTACGTTCATCTCTAGGAGACAGAACGCGTCTCCTTCCTGAGCGGTATGACAGCTGCGTGGTCCCATGGTGTTTATACTTGCGTACTATTGTTTGTACAGATGAACGTGGTACCTTCAGGCGTTTGATAATTGCTCCCAAGGATGAACCAGACTTGTGGAGGTCTACAATTATTTTTCTGAGGTCTTGGCTGATTTCTTTTGATTTTCCCATGATGCCAAGCAAAGAGGCACTGAGTTTGAAGGTAGGCCTTGAAATACATCCACAGGTACACCTGCAATTGACTCAAATGATGTCAATTAGACTATCAGAAGCTTCTAAAGCCATGACATCATTTTCTGGAATTTTCCAAGCTGTTTAACGGAACAGTCAACTTAGTGTATGTAATCTTCTGACCCACTGGAATTGTGATTTAGTGAAATAATCTGTCTGTAAACAATTGTTGGAAAAATTACTTGTGTCATGCACAAAGTAGATGTCCTAACCAACTTGCCAAAACTATAGTTTGTTAACAAGAAATGTGTGGAGTGGTTGAAAAACAAGTTTTAATGACTCCAACCTAAGTGTATGTAAACTTCCGACTTCAACTGTAGGTAGGGGAAAAGTGACTAGTCAATCAATCAATCTTTTTTTTTACACCAGCAGATGTCACAAAGTGCAGGATAGAAAATAAGTAGAAGCAGCAGTGTATGTGATGAGTCAAAAGAGTTTGTTCAAAGGGTTGGTCAATGCAGATACTCTGGATAGCTATTTGGTTAACTTTTTAGCAGTCTTATGGCTTGGGCGTAGAAGATGTTCAAGGTCCTGTTGGTTCCAGACTTGGTGCATAGGTTCATTAGCAGAGAGAAAAGTTTATGACTTGGGTGGCTGGAGTCCTTGTCAGTTTTTAGGGCCTTCCTCTGAAACTGCCTGGTATGAAGGTTCTGGATGGCCGGGAGCTCTGGTCCGTACGGGGCCGTACGCATTACCCTCTGTAGCGCGTTGCAGTTGGATGCCCAGCAGTTGCCATACCAAGCGGTGATACAGCCAATCAAGATGCTCTCAATGGTGCAGCTGTAGAACTCCGGGGCGCATGCAAAATATTTTCAACCTCCTGAGGGTGAAGAGGCGTTGTTGTGCCCATCTTCACAGCTGTGTTGGTGTGTTTTGGATAGATCCTTAGTGATGTGTACAGCGAGGAACTTGAAGCTCTCGACCCGCTCCACTACAGCCTCTTCGATGTGGATGGGGGCGTGTTCGGGGCCCTCCATTTCCTGTAGTCCATCATCAGCTCCTTTGTCTTGCTGACATTGAGGGAAAGGTTGTTGTCCTGGCACCATATATATCTATAACAGTGTGAAATAGACAGCATGGACAGTATGCAAATAGAAAAGGTGTGTACAGCAGTAGTTATATATAACAGTATATATACAGTGGGGACAACAAGTATTTGATACACTGCCGATTTTGCAGGTTTTCCTACTTACAAAGCATGTAGAGGTCTGTCATTTTTTATCATAGGTACACTTCAACTGAGACGGAATCTAAAACAAAAATCCAGAAAATCACATTGTATGATTTTTAAGTAATTAATTTGCATTTTATATATCAGAAAAGCATAACTTAATATTTGGTACAGAAACCTTTGTTTGCAATTACAGAGATCATGTAAGTTTCCTGTAGGTCTTGACCAGGTTTGCACACACTGCAGCGGGGATTTTGGCCCACTCCTCCATACAGACCTTCTCCAGATCCTTCAGGTTTCGGGGCTATTGCTGGGCAATACGGACTTTCAGCTCCCTCCAAAGATTTTCTATTGGGTTCAGGTCTGGAGACTGGCTAGCCCACTCCAGGACCTTGAGATGCTTCTTACGGAGCCCTGGCTGTGTGTTTCGGGTCGTTGTCATGCTGGAAGACCCAGCCACGACCCATCTTTAATGCTTTACTGAGGGAAGGAGGTTGTTGGCCAAGACCTTGCGATACATGGCCCCATCCATCCTCCCCTCTATACGGTGCAGTCGTCCTGTCCCCTTTGCAGAAAAGCATCCCTAAAGAATGATGTTTCCACCGCCATGCTTCACAGTTGGGATGGTGTTCTTGGGGTTGTACTCATCCTTTTCTTCCTCCAAAAACGGCGAGTGGAGTTTAGACCAAAAAGCTCTATTTCTGTCTCATCAGACCACATGACCTTCTCCCATTCCTCTTCTGGATCATCCAGATGGTCATTGGCAAACTTCAGACAGGCCTGGACATGCGCTGGCTTGAGCAGGGGGACCTTGCGTGCGCTGCAGGATTTTAATCCATGACGGCGTAGTGTGTTACTAATGGTTTTCTTTGAGACTGTGGTCCCAGCTCTCTTCAGGTCATTGACCAGGTCCTGCCGTGTAGTTCTGGGCTGATCCCTCACCTTCCTCATGATCATTGATGCCCCACGAGGTGAGATCTTGCATGGAGCCCCAGACCGAGGGTGATTGACCGTCATCTTGAACTTCTTCCATTTTCTAATAATTGCGCTAACAGTTGTTGCCTTCTCACCAAGCTGCTTGCCTATTGTCCTGTAGCCCATCCCAGCCTTGTGCAGGTCTAGAATTTTATCCCCGATGTCCTTACACAGCTCTCTAGTCTTGGCCTTTGTGGAGAGGTTGGAGTCTGTTTGATTGAGTGTGTGGACAGGTGTCTTTTATACAGGTAACGAGTTCAAACAGGTGCAGTTAATACATGTAATGAGTGGAGAACAGGAGGGCTTCTTAAAGAAAAACTAGCAGGTCTGTGAGAGCCGGAATTCTTACTGGTTGGTACAGTGGGGAAAAAAGTATTTAGTCAGCCACCAATTGTGCAAGTTCTCCCACTTAAAAAAGATGAGAGATGCCTGTAATTTTCATCATAGGTACACGTCAACTATGACAGACAAATTGAGGAAAAAAATCCAGAAAATCACATTGTAGGATTTTAATGAATTTATTGCAAATGATGGTGGAAAATAAGTATTTGGTCACCTACAAACAAGCAAGATTTCTGGCTCTCACAGACCTGTAACTTCTTCTTTAAGAGGCTCCTCTGTCCTCCCCTCGTTACCTGTATTAATGGCACCTGTTTGAACTTGTTATCAGTATAAAATACACCTGTCCACAACCTCAAACAGTCACACTCCAAACTCCACTATGGCCAAGACCAAAGAGCTGTCAAAGGACACCAGAAACAAAATTGTAGACCTGCACCAGGCTGGGAAGACTGAATCTGCAATAGGTAAGCAGCTTGGTTTGAAGAAATCAACTGTGGGAGCAATTATTAGGAAATGGAAGACATACAACACCACTGATAATCTCCCTCGATCTGGGGCTCCACGCAAGATCTCACCCCGTGGGGTCAAAATGATCACAAGAACGGTGAGCAAAAATCCCAGAACCACACGGGGGGACCTAGTGAATGACCTGCAGAGAGCTGGGACCAAAAGCAACAAAGCCTACCATCAGTAACACACTACGCCGCCAGGGACTCAAATCCTGCTGTGTCCCCCTGCTTAAGCCAGTACATGTCCAGGTCCGTCTGAAGTTTGCTAGAGTGCATTTGGATGATCCAGAAGAGAATTGGGAGAATGTCATATGGTCAGATGAAACCAAAATAGAAATTTTTGGTAAAAACTCAACTCGTCGTGTTTGGAGTACAAAGAATGCTGAGTTGCATCCAAAGAACACCATACCTACTGTGAAGCATGGGGGTGGAAACATCATGCTTTGGGGCTGTTTTTCTGCAAAGGGACCAGGACGACTGATCCGTGTAAAGGAAAGAATGAATGGGGCCATGTATCGTGAGATTTTGAGTGAAAACCTCCCTTCCATCAGCAAGGGCATTGAAGATGAAACGTGGCTGGGTCTTTCAGCATGACAATGATCCCAAACACACCGCCCGGGCAACGAAGGAGTGGCCCGTAAGAAGCATTTCAAGGTCCTGGAGTTGCCTAGCCAGTCTCCAGATCTCAACCCCATAGAAAATCTTTGGAGGGGAGTTGAAAATCCGTGTTGCCCAGTGACAGCCCCAAAACATCACTGCTCTAGAGGAGATCTGCATGGAGGAATGGGCCAAAATACCAGCAACAGTGTGTGAAAACCTTGTGAAGACTTACAGAAAACGTTTGACCTGTGTCATTGCCAACAAAGGGTATATAACAAAGTATTGAGAAACTTTTGTTATTGACCAAATACTTATTTTCCACCATCATTTGCAAATAAATTCATAAAAAATCCTACAATGTGATTTTCTGGAATTTCTTTTCTCATTTTGTCTGTCATAGTTGACGTGTACCTATGATGAAAATTACAGGCCTCTCTCATCTTTTTAAGTGGGAGAACTTGCACAATTGGTGGCTGACTAAATACTTTTTTTCCCCACTGTAGGTGATCAAATACTTATGTCATGCAATAAAATGCAAATTAATTACTTAAAAATCATACGATGTGATTTTCTGGATTTTTGTTTTAGATTCTGTCTCTCACAGTTGAAGTGTACCTATGATAAAAATTACAGACCACTACATGCTTTGTAAGTACGAAAACCTGCAAAATTGGCAGTGTATCAAATACTTGTTCTCCCCACTGTATGTATACCTACTCATTCAAGGGTTTTTATTTATTTTTACTATGCTATACTTTGTAGAATAATAGTGAAGACATCAAAACTATGAAATAACACATATGGAATCACGTGGTAACCAAAAAAAGTGTTAAACAAATCACAATATATTTTAGATTTAGCCAAGAGGGTGCAAAGCTGTCATTAAGGCAAAGGGTGGCTACTTTGAATAATCTAAAATCTAAAATATATTTTGATTTTTTAACCCTCCTGTTGTCCTAGGGTCAAAATGACCCGAACCTGTGTTGAACCAACTTTATTACATTTTTATATTTTTGGGATCATTTGTGAGAAGGAGGCAGTGAGACTTTAAAGAAAGTATCACTGCCTCCTTCTCACAAATGATCCAAAAAATATAAAAATTTAATAAAGTTGGTTCAACACAGGTTCGGGTCATTTTGACCCTAGGACAACGGGAGGGTTAAACACCTTTTTGGTTACTACATGATTCCATATGTGTTATTTCATAGTTTTGATGTCTTCACTATTATTCTACAATGTATAAAATAGTAAAAATAAAGAAAAACCCTTGAATGAGTAGTTTTGTCTAATCTTTTGACTGGTACTGTATATATATATATATATATATATATATATATATATATATATATATATACATACACACACACACACAGTGGGGGGAAAAAGTATTTAGTCAGCCACCAATTGTGCAAGATGTCCCACTTAAAAAGATGAGAGAGGCATGTAATTTTCATCATAGGTACACGTCAACTATGACAGACAAATTGAGGAAAAGAAATCCAGAAAATCACATTGTAGGATTTTTTATGAATTTATTTGCAAATTATGGTGGAAATTAAGTATTTGGTCACCTACAAACAAGCAAGATTTCTGGCTCTCACAGACCTGTAACTTCTTCTTTAAGAGGCTCCTCTGTCCTCCACTCGTTACCTGTATTAATGGCACCTGTTTGAACTTGTTATCAGTATAAAAGACACCTGTCCACAACCTCAAAAGGTCACACTCCAAACTCCACTATGGCCAAGCCCAAAGAGCTGTCAAAGGACACCAGAAACAAAATTGTAGACCTGCACCAGGCTGGAAAGACTGAATCTGCAATAGGTAAGCAGCTTGGTTTGAAGAAATCAACTGTGGGAGCAATTATTAGGAAATGGAAGACATACAAGACCACTGATAATATCCCTCGATCTGGGGCTCCACGCAAGATCTCACCCCGTGGGGTCAAAGTGATCACAAGAACAGTGAGCAAAAATCCCAGAACCACACGGGGGGACCTAGTGAATGACCTGCAGAGAGCTGGGACCAAAGTAACAAAGCCTACCATCAGTAACACACTACGCCGCCAGGGACTCAAATCCTGCAGTGCCAGACGTGTCCCCCTGCTAAAGCCAGTACATGTCCAGGCCCGTCTGAAGTTTGCTAGAGTGCATTTGGATGATCCAGAAGAGGATTGGGAGAATGTCATATGGTCAGATGAAACCAAAATATAACTTTTTTGGTAAAACCTCAACTCTGCCGTGTTTGGAGGACAAAGAATGCTGAATTGCATCCAAAGAACACCATACCTACTGTGAAGCATGGGGGTGGAAACATCATGCTTTGGGGCTGTTTTTCTGCAAAGGGACCAGGACGACTGATCCGTGTAAAGGAAAGAAGTAATGGGGCCATGTATCGTGAGATTTTGAGTGAAAACCTCCTTCCATCAGCAAGGGCATTGAAGATGAAACGTGGCTGGGTCTTTCAGCATGACAATGATCCCAAACACAGCGCCCGGGCAACGAAGGAGTGGCTTCGTAAGAAGCATTTCAAGGTCCTGGAGTGGCCTAGCCAGTCTCCAGATATCAACCCCATAGAAAATCTTTGGAGGGAGTTGAAAGTCTGTGTTGCCCAGCGACAGCCCCAAAACATCACTGCTCTAGAGGAGATCTGCATGGAGAAATGGGCCAAAATTCTCATCTTTTTAAGTGGGAGAACATGCACAATTGGTGGCTGACTAAATACTTTTTTCCCCCACTGTATACATATAGTGAGGGAAAAAAAGTATTTGATCCCCTGCTGATTTTGTACGTTTGCCCACTGACAAAGAAATGATCAGTCTATAATTTTAATGGTAGGTTTATTTGAACAGTGAGAGACAGAATAAAAACAAAAATCCAGAAAACGCATGTCAAAAATGTTATAAATTGATTTGCATTTTAATGAGGGAAATAAGTATTTGACCCCTCTGCAAAACATGACTTAGTACCTGGTGGCAAAACCCTTGTTGGCAATCACAGAGGTCAGACGTTCCTTGTAGTTGGCCACCAGGTTTGCACACATCTCAGGAGGGATTTTGTCCCACTCCTCTTTGCAGATCTTCTCCAAGTCATTTAGATTTCGAGCCTGACGTTTGGCAACTCGAACCTTCAGCTCCCTCCACAGAATTTCTATGGGATTAAGGTCTGGAGACTGGCTAGGCCACTCCTGGACCTTAATGTGCCTCTTCTTGAGCCACTCCTTTGTTGCCTTGGCCGTGTGTTTTGGGTCATTGTCATGCTGGAATACCCATCCACGACCCATTTTCAATGCCCTGGCTGAGGGAAGGAGGTTCTCACCCAAGATTTGACGGTACATGGCCTCGTCCATCGTCCCTTTGATGCAGTGACGTTGTCCTGTCCCCTTAGCAGAAAGACACCCCCAAAGCATAATGTTTACACCTCCATGTTTGACGGTGGGGATGGTGTTCTTGGGGTCATAGGCAGCATTCCTCCTCCTCCAAACATGGCGAGTTGAGTTGATGCCAAAGAGCTCGATTTTGGTCTCATCTGACCATAACACTTTCACCCAGTTCTCCTCTGAATCATTCAGATGTTAATTGGCAAACTTCAGACGGGCCTGTATATGTGCTTTCTTGAGCAGGGGGACCTTGCGGGCGCTGCAGGATTTCAGTCCTTCACGGCATAGAGTGTTACCAATTGTTTTCTTGGTGACTATGGTCCCAGCTGCCTTGAGATCATTGACAAGATCCTCCCGTGTAGTTCTGGGCTGATTCCTCACCGTTCTCAACTCCACGAGGTGAGATCTTGCATGGAGCCCCAGGCCGAGGGAGATTGACAGTGCTTTTGTGTTTCTTCCATTTGCGAATAGTCGCACCAACTGTTGTCACCTTCTCACCAAGCTGCTTAGCGATGGTCTTGTAGCCCATTCCAGCCTTGTGTAGGTCTACAATCTTGTCCCTGACATCCTTGGAGAACTCTTTGGTCTTGGCCATGGTGGAGAGTTTGGAATCTGATTGATTCATTGCTTCTGTGGACAGGTGTCTTTTATACAGGTTACAAACTGGGATTAGAAGCACTCCCGTTAAGAGTGTGTTCCTAATCTCAGCTCATTACCTGTATAAAAGACACCTGGGAGCCAGAAATCTTTCTGATTGAGATGGGGTCAAATACTTATTTCCCTCATTAAAATGCAAATCAATTTATAACATTTTTGACATGCGTTTTTCTGGATTTTGTTGTTGTTATTCTGTCTCTTACTGTTCAAATAAACCTACCATTAAAATTATAGACTGATCATTTCTTTGTCAGTGGGCAAACGTACAAAATCAGCAGGGGATCAAATACTTTTTTTCCCTCACTGTATGTATATATATATATACATACATATACAGTTCCTTCAGAAAGTATTCAGACCCCTTGACTTTTTCTACATTTTGTTACGTTACAGCCTTATTCTAAAATTGACAATCTACACACAATACCCCATAATGACAAAGCAAAGAGAGGTTTTTAGAAATGTTTGCGAATGTATTACAAATAAAAAACGGAAATATCACATTTACATTTACTTTCCAAATGTGTGTGTGTGTGTGTGTGTGTGTGTGTGTGTGTGTGTGTGTGTGTGTGTGTGTCATGTGTGTGCGCGTGTTGTGTTGTATAGCTGTTTAAAGAGATATTGGAGGACTCAGAGCCAGTGTTTGGCCCAGGGCGACAGAGGCTGCTGAGGAGAGTGGGGACTCATTACCAGTATGGAGGTGAGAGGCACTCAGCTGCTGAGAGAGGCCTGGAAAAGCAGTGTGTGTGTGTGTGTGAGTGTGTGTGTGTGTGTGTGTGTGTGTGTGTGTATGTGTGGCCTGGAGAAGCAGCGTGTGTGTTTGTGAGTGTGTGTGTGTGTGTGTGTGTGTCTGTACACGGTGACTGTGCTGTGTAGAGTGTGTGTGACACAGAGAGAGCGCTGGGACACTGGGACGGTGTGTGGCCATTGCCCTGTCGCCCGCGGCAGCCTGAGTTATTAATTGAAAGAGATTAAGCTGCTCTTGCCTGCGCCATGACAACACCATTAATAAGGGCCCTTGTAGATGTCCCTAGACTTATGTTCCCATTGTGTCCACTGAGAGGAGAGGAAGCCACAGCAGACCAGGGATGCGTCCCAAATGAGACCTTATTCCACACACAGTGGATATCAAACATAGGAACACCTTCCTAATATTGAGTTGCACCCCCCCCCGCCCTTTTTTGTCGGGGCATGGACTCTACAAGGTGTCGAAAGCGTTCCACAGAGATACTGGCCCATGTTGACTCTAATGCTTCCCACAATTAACCTGTCTCCTCCCCTTTCATTTACACTGATTTAAGTGAATTTACATCAATAAGGGATCGTAGCTTTCACCTGGATTCACCTGGTCAATCTACAGTATGTCATGGAAACAGCAGGTCTTAATGTTTTGTATACTCTGTGAAGATCCCATACTTCACAAGAGATCCTTGCTTCCAGTGGATCATGAATAAACATAATCACAGGAAGATTTCAATGTGATGGCAATTAGATGCAGTGGCTTCGCTGTCCATTGTATAGTATCGTATGTATTCTTAGATCTTATTCGAACAGGCAGCTCAGGTTATCACAACAGGATTACAAAGTAATGAACCACAACGGGGCCATGATGGACACGGTGTAATCCCTAAACACTGACAAAACAGCTGATGTTAGCAAACCTTCTGAATGTGCCATGCAGAGTGCAGTGTACAGGATGTTTTATGCCCAAAAATAAGTCTCTAGGGGTGGACCAATATCCATTTCACTATCTATTTACACTATATATACAAAAGTAAGTGGATACCCCTTAAAATTAGTGGATTCGGCTATTTCAGCCACACCCGTTGCTGACAGGTGTATAAAATCGAGCGCACAGCCATGCAATGTCCATAGACAAACATTGGCAGTAGAATGGCCTTACTGAAGGGCTCAGTAACTTTCAACGTGGCACCGTCATAGGATGCCACCTTTCCAAGGTGTCAGTTTGTCAAATTTCTGCCCTGCTAGAGCTGCCCCGGTCAACTGTAAGTGCTGTTATTGTGAAGTGGAAACTTCTAAGAGCAACAACGGCTCAGCCGCGAAGTGGTAGGCCACACAAGCTCACAGAACGGGACCCCCGAGTGCTGAAGCTCATAGTGCGTAAAAATCGTCTGTCCTCGATTGCAACACTCACTACCGAGTTCCAAACTGCCTCTGGAAACAACGTCAGCACAATAACTGTTTGTCGGAAGCTTCACGAAATGGGTTTCCATGGCCGAGCAGCCGCACACAAGCCTAAGATCAACATGCTCAATGCAAAGTGTCGGTTGGATTGGTGTAAAGCTCGACAACATTGGACTCTGGAGCAGTGGAAACGCGTTCTCTGAAGTGATTAATCACGCTTAACCATCTGGCAGTCCGAAGGACGAATCTGGATTTGGCAGATGCCAGGAGAACGCTACCAGCCCCAATGCATAGTGTCAACTGTAATGTTTGGTGGAGGAGGAATAATGGTCTGGGACTGTTTTTCAAGATTCGGGCTAGGCCCCTTAGTTCCAGTGAAGGGAAATCTTAACGCTAAAGCATACAATGACATTCTAGACGATTCTGTGCTTCCAACTTTGTGGCTACAGTTTGTAAAGGCCCTTTCCTGTTTCAGCATGACAATGCCCCCGTGCACAAAGCGAGGTCCATACAGAAATGGTTTGTCAAGATCGGTGTGGAAGAACTTGACTGGCCTGCACAGAGCCCTGACCTCAACTTCATCAGACACCTTTGGGATGAATTGGAACGCCGACTGCGAGCCAGGCCTAATCGCCCAACATCATTGCCTGACCTCACTAATGCTCTTGTGGCTGAATGGAAGCAAGTCCCCGCAGCAATGTTCCAACATCTAGTGGAAAGCCTTCCCAGAACAGTGGAGGCTGTTATAGCAGCAAAGGGGCGACCAACTCCATATTAATGCCTATGAATTTGGAATGAGATGTTCAAAGAGAAGGTTTCCACATACTTTTGGTCATGTATAGTAGCATTTCAAAGATAGGCATCTGCTAGTGTGTTTATCTTTCTACAGAACTTTCTTTGCTTTTTAATGTTGGTAAATGTGTTGATTCTCAGTCAGATGTTGTGCTGTTACCCCAGGGGACTTTGCGTTGTGAGTTTAATCACAGCCAGGAAATTATGCCTGATTTGGGTGTGTAATATCTGTTTTAATTTGAACTTAATTCCTACTTAATTTAACTATGCTCCGTCCCCTATCTACTCTCTAAGGAGACTCATTCTATTGTAATAATTTGAATAATGCTTTGCTTTTGTCTCATCTTGTTGTTCAGAAACCAACAACAGGAAATGTAATTTAAAATATCCTCTCTGACAGTTACACATTTAATACGGTTGATGGAACTTTGTTCTCCTCAGAGGAGGAGCGTAAGGATGCATCCCAAATGGGCCCTGGGTAGTAGTGCACTATAAAGGGAATAGGGTATAAATTAAGTTAATTAATTAATTCATTAAGTTAAATTAATTACTTTTATAGGTCTGGAAGGATCCAAAGGGATAGCACAGAAGCAAGTGTATTTTCAAAGGCCCAAATTAATTAAGCATTTCCTAGAAAAAGTACTCACTCCTCCACACCTACCTCCATCCCTCCATCCTTCCACACCTCCATCCATCCATCCTTCCACACCTCCATCCATCCATCCTTCCACACCTCCATCCATCCATCCTTTCACTCCTCCACACCTCCATCCCTCTATCCTTCCACCCCTCCATCCCTCCATCCTTCCACCCCTCCATCCCTCCATCCTTCCACCCCTCCATCTCTCCATCCTTTCATTCCTCCACACCTCCACCCCTCCATCCCTCCATCCCTCCATCCTTTCAGCCCTCCACCCCTCCATCCCTCCACCCCTCCATCCCTCCATCCTTTCACCCCTCCACCCCTCCATCCCTCCATCCTTTCAGCCCTCCACCCCTCCATCCTTTCACCCCTCCATCCCTCTATCCATCCCTATGTTCCTAGTCCAGTTCCACTTCCTCTTGTTACTTGGTACAGAACCAACATACAGTGCGGCGAAAAAGTATTTGATACACTGCCGATTTTGCAGGTTTTCCTACTTACAAAGCATGTAGAGGTCCTTTCACCCCTCCATCCAGCCATCCTTTCACTACTCCACACCTCCATCCATCCTTCCACCCCTCCATCCATCCATCCTTTCACTCCTCCACACCTCCATCCATCCTTCCACCCCTCCACCCCTCCATCCTTTCGCTCTGAATTTGATCAGCACAACATTAGAATGTAGCCTATGGTGAATGGGTTCAGAATGGAGATCAATGAAAGACGTATGTGACCGACCGGCTCGATTCGTTCTTATGTAGCAACAACATTTGAAATTGTGTTTTTTACATTGGATAAAAATGGCATATCATACACTACAGTTGAGGAACAATGGGAAAGTAATTCTGCTTTGAAAGTTGATAAACTTGTAATCTCACTTTTTAGAAAATGGCCCTTGAATGTTTTGGTACACCTGCTGGAGAGCTCTTCTTTGTCTACACCCATTCAGCATCGTTCACACCCTCTTAAGCTTTAGCCCCACCCATCTCTTTAGGGATTCACATGTGAGGCCATGTACTAAACAACCAAAGATTTCAAGACTAAAGGCTGGTTTATACTACGGGTCTGTTCTAAAATCGAATATGGAGTGCCAGAGTGTGCTCTGGGCGTTAATAAACTCAGAGTGTTGTCAGATTGTCCGTTCGTAAATTCAGAGCGTTTCGCTCTCGGAGCGTTCAGAGCGCACACTGGACGCTCTGGCCGAGGAGGAGGGTTGATCCGAGTGTTCTGTCCTAACAACAGCAGTCAAGCACCCAAGCTAACTGGCTATTGTCGGCTAGCTTGCTAGCTACTTCCAGACAGCAGAGCTGGCTAGGCTGTTTTTATGTTATCCAGAGCATTGGTGACTGCAACTGTGCTGCTGGCAACAATTTAATTATGTTTTTTTGCCAACGTTTACTGACACCGGCCATATTCGACCGGTGTTGAGTGTTCGTAAATTCGTCAGTTATTCTGCGCTCTGGCACACTCAGACGAGAGTGCTCTGAAATCGGAGTAGATAGCCAGAGCGTATTGATCAGCTACGTCTATCAACAGTTGTCGCGTTGACATCATGAAAAATGTATGCACTCACTAACTGTACGTCGCTCTGGATAAGAGCGTCTGCCAAATGACTAAAATGTCAATGTAATGAACATTCTATTGAAATGGTTACCTGCATAGTGGAGTATTTTGTTTAGACATGTAGCTAGCTAGCTAAACAATGAACCATAATCCCAACATAGTGGAGTCTTTTGTTTAGACATGTAGCTAGCTAGCTAAACAATGAACCATAATCCCAACTCATGATGTTAATACCCTTCATGAATCTGCAGGTAGCTAACCAATCAGGTTCAATTGTTAGCTAGCTAACATTAGGCTATAACTAGCAATGCAAATGGCTCTGAGATACAAATAATATTACTACACAGATCATACACGTAACGTTAGCTAGCGAGCCAGCCATCTAACGTTAGCTAGCTAGCTAACAGTACGCTTTAACTTGAAATGAAAACGACTTTCTGACTAAATTAGAAACTTGTAATATCTGAAAATGTAGCTGGCTAGACTCTCTTACCCGTATACATGATTGGACGCTTCTCCCTCTCTGTCACGGATGCCATGGTTGCCCTTAGTTTGAAGATGTAATCCGGAGACATGTGTTTTATACAACAGCCTTCTGTGTGTTCTCTTTTCGACTCCTTCTGCATATTTGCAATCAAACACCTGAATCTCCTTAGCTATCATACTCTAATTCCACTGACTTTCAAAACTCGTTCCTCCAGAAAGTGGAGAGCAACACTTATGCTGTTCTACTACGTGATATCTTTCAAAAAAGCCACTTTAGAAAGGATTACCTACACATACTGACCAGCTCATGTTATAGACAGAAGCGTGCTACATGGCAGACCAATCCGAACTCATCTCTCGGCATGTCCAGCCCACTCATTATCTCAGTCAATCATGGATAGCGGGAAGGTTGTGTCACGATCGTCGACTGAAGACACGGACCAAGGCGCAGCGTGATAAGCGTACATACTTTAATTGTACTTACACGAACAAAAACAACAAACAAACGATACGTGAAGTCCTAGGTTATACACAACAAACCAAACGGAACAAGATACCACAAATACTAGTGCAACACAGGCTGCCTAAGTATGGTCCCCAATCAGAGACAACGAGCTACAGCTGCCTCTGATTGGGAACCACCCTGGCCAACATAGATCTAAACGATCTAGAACGAAAACATAGAAAAACTAAACAAAGCAAATCCACACCCTGGCTCAACATTTAAGAGTCCCCAGAACCAGGGCGTGACAGGTTGCTGTCTTTTTCCGTAGCTAAACCAACTAGGCTTGTCATTTAACCGTTTTCTTCGTATTTACGGATGGCATACAAGTTTGTTATTAAGGCATATGAAAGTTTACATGTTCCAGAAGGCATTTCTGCCCCCCCCAAAAAAAAAGAAAGGTTTACATTAAAATGTCTCTCCTATGAAGCAGTGACGCGCGACATACACCTAGCTTCCTGAAACGAGTCACATGTGCATATTTATCTCTGTTTCAGAACCCATGTGTAGATTTCAAAACATTAGCCTTCATGTCAAAGTTTTTTTTACAGTAAATATGATCAACTATTACTAGTGATCCTCAGCAACAACTACACTAACGTGACACTGTTTACACAGGAAGCAAGTGAAGGTGAACAAAACAATGTAATGCAATGGAGGGATGTAATGTAATGAAATTAAAGGAACTAACAGTAAATTGGCAGTTAAATATGTGTGGTTATTACTGACAGTCGATACCGATAGTGGCTAATATTTAACATGATAGAAATTTGAGAAAAAGTTGGGTACATAATTAAAACATTCGAGAGTGCCCAAAGGTTAAATTTGGCGCCTTGCTTTTCCTCGTCATGACACGCTCCAGGCCACAGTAGCCATTTGTCCTGCTTCTCCAAGTTTTATCACTGCAAGTTAAAAGGCCATTCAATTAAAATTATGCATAAGGTCACAGCATTTTATACTTCACTGTGGGAAAGTGGCGGAAAATGCTTGTCATGTTGATATGCTTTTCAGTTTGCTTCCATGACTGGTTTCACATTCGTCTCCAGCAATCAGAAGTAAAAATCATCAAAAGCAATTGGTATTTGTATTTACAACCCCCTTCTCCAAACTGATTACTCGTCTACCTAGCTCTTATCAGTAGCTCTTATCAATTTATAAATTGTAGTGCATGGAGAATGGTGTTATTTCTATCAGTTAAAAGAAAGTATGTTTTTCCACTTGGAACAACAGGTTCACTCTGCCTTATTCATGGTTTCCTCACTCGTAAAGGTGCTGGAGTTATCAAGGTCAGAATATGGCGTATCTGTAGACAAACCTCTGCCAAACCTTCCATTTCTATGATCTCCAGGCTGGTACTGGTGTTAAAAAGGGAGAAAAGTGCATAAAAATATCATTCAGTTCCATTTACTTGCGCATAATTAATTAATAAATAATAACATTATTAATAATATAATTAACTGATGTCTGTTTAGTGAGTCTGGGTGGTCTATCATCAGTACTGAAGTATAAATAAATTACACACAGCACTTAATCTGTTGTTGAGACAGTAACCTGAACTGACACAACAACCTTATCCGAATATATTGTTGTCAGCCTGAGTTTAGCTTAGACTGATGAAGATAAGGTGAAACTGTTGCCTTAAACGTTGAACGCAAGATATTTTCATAGCTGTAGTATCCTGGCATTCTTACCAAGATTTCTAATATGTTCTGGACTACTGTAGGGCGATCTGTCATAGGAATGTAAACGTGAAATGCTGGAAGAAGGAAGACCTACTTTTAGCTACATTGTTTCAGTTGAGTACACTCTTAGATAAAAGGGTTCCAAAATGGTTCTTCGGCTCTCCCCATAACAGAACCTTTTTTTGGTTCCAGGTAGATCCCTTTTTGGTTCCAGGTAGAACCATTTTGGGTTCCATGTAGAACCTTCTGTGGAAAGGATTCTACATGGAACCCAAAACAGTTCCACTTGGAACTAAAAGGGTTCTACCTGGAACCAACAAGGATGTTTCAAAGGGTTTTCCTATGGGGACAGCAGAAGAACCCTTTTAGGTTCTAGATAGCACCTTTTTTTCTGAGTGTATAGGCATACTCAGGGCAAGCTCAGTATACTCATGAGCGGATTCAATCCGAAGCATGTTATAGAGCAGCATGACTAAACAGCCAACAAAGCACCTTTTAAAGGCATTTTCCCTGACGTTGGCAGAGATTGCATTCATGGTAAATGCTGCGCAGTCGGCTAAAGTGTAAATGACCTTTAAAAGACCTGCTCTATAGTGTGGATTGGTTTGAATCCCGGCCTCAATCTAGAGATTTAGTGTGAAATGGTTCGGGTCTGGTAAATGCCAGGGTGTAGTGGGTGATTTCGAACGGAGTCAGGAGGGTAAATCACAGAATATATGGTTTATTCAGGAACACAGCGGTACGCAGCAATGTGTAAAACACTCCAGTGCGGTAAATACGGCGCACTGGAGAAAACAACAAGGCACACGGGTGAATATCCTGTAGATACACAATACAAAGTAGCTCCACCGAGCTAGAGTCACCTCCACAATAACTAATCACACACAAAGACAGGGGGGCCAGAGGAAACACTTATACAGGTACTGACGAGGGGATATGAACCAGGTGTGTGTAATAAACAAGACAAAACAAATGGAATGATGAGATGAGGAGCGGCAGTGGCTAGAAGGCCGGTGACGACGAACGCCGAAGCCTGCCTCGAACGAGGAGAGGAGGCAGCCTCGGAAGAAGGCGTGACACAGGGCAAATAATTACAGCTACTGTGTTCCTTCCTCCTGTTAAAGGCCCAGGCCAGTGCACTAACATTTTGGTACTTTAAATTAATTTAAAAAATTGCAGTCGTTTTCAGAGAGTGTCCGTCTTAATTAACAGATGCGTGAGTGCTGTGTCACTGAGGCCTAGATTCAATCAGGTCAAAGCATTAACTGGCGATAACCGACACCCGCGTAGTTGATGTTTTGGCGGTGTCGGATGTGCAACTGCATTGCAGCTGTCAAAATCGATGAGCAGCTGCTTTTGATCATTGTCACTAAGCCACACCCATGCCACTCCCTTGGAAGTTCAGAAGCTGTAGGCTACATTAAAATAACGAGGCTCAAATTGAAAATCATTGAACAAAACAATGACGATTTTCTATCAGCCTAATCGAGTGTGTAGATTACATCACACATTCCAGTGTTCAAACTTGTCAACAAGGCTGCGTGGGATTTCTCTTCATGTGACTCAGTGCAGCCAGTGGCAACGCCCGCATGAGACGCCCGCACGAGGTACTATGCAGGGAGACACTCTGTGGATGACAGCTCTAACATCCGCTAATCAGATCTGATGGAATAGGGACCTAAGTTGATGTACACCATAGATGCAGTGTACCAAATGGCACCCTAGTTCCTATTTAGTACACTGCTTTTGACCAGGTCCCTATGTACTATGTAGGGAATAGGGTGTCAATATTTACTGGAAGCCCATCTCTTACCGAACAACCACAGTTCCTCCTGCTCTAACATTTTTAGTCATTTAGCAGATGCTCTTATACAGAGCGACTTACAGTTAGTGCATACATTTGTATTTATTTTTCTTACTGGCCCCCCGTGGGAATCGAACCCACAACCCTGGCGTTGCAAGCGCCATGCTCTACCAACTGAGCTACACAGGGCCCCATAACAACCGCTATGTGGATGTCGGCTAAAGCAGATCTGATGGAATAGGGCCCTAAGTTGATTTATACATTTAAGTCATTTAGCGGACACTCTTATCCAGAGCAACTTGCTTAAGGGCACATCGACAGATTTTTCACCTAGTCGGCTCGGGGATTAGAACCAGCAACCTTTCAGTTACTGGCACAACGCTCTTACCCACTAAGCTACCTGCCGCCCCATTATACCATAGATACAGTGTACCAAATGGCACCCTAGTTCCTATTTAGTACACTGCTTTTGACCAGGGCCCTATGTAGGGAATAGGGTGTCAATATTTACTGGAAGCCCATCTCTTACCAAACAACCACATTTACATTTAAGTCACGTAGCAGACGCTCTTATCCAGAGCAACTTACAGTTTTAGTGAGTGCATACATTTTTTTTATATTGCCCCCCCTCGTGGGAATCGAACCCACAACCCTGGCGTTGCAAGCGCCATGCTCTACCAACTGAGCTACACGGGGCCCCATGACAACCGCTATGTGATTCACGTTATTACGCGTTGCTTTACGTGTTGTCCCGTGATCACATCAATGTCACATGAGATCACGTGATCACATCAAAACATGCGTTTTTTTTGGAACACTTTCGCGTGTGATCACATGAAATTCATGTGGTTTTTTCCGTAAGGGATCTATCATCTACCCAGGGCTGCGTTCATCCATCAGCATTACGAGTTCCTATAGAACCCCACCCAAGGGATCATTATATATCAATACGCTGCATTACAGCATTCGGGAGGAAGAGGGAAAGCATGCGATGGTTTCCTCAGGTCAAAGGGCATTGGGTCTACCTTAACATGTTGAGGGCAGCGTTTACTGTTTGGCTTCTAAGTTATTTTACTGTAAGCCGTTTTATGATTTCCTACCTCAGCACATGGACACCGTACTTTTCTCATCGTACCGAACAAGTTTGCCACTGTCACTACTGATAACATTCATTAAAAAGACACAGTGTACAGTGCAATACATCAACATCATCAAAGAACCCTATAAATGGAGTTATATAGCTCATCCTGACACCCGTCAGACACCTACCGGGTTTACGACAGTCATTATCAAGTTGTTTACTTCTTCAATAAGCTCTCACCACTCAGGCCGTTTAGCCCAGAGGTCACTGGCAGTTACAGTTAGCAGACACTCCAGCCCTCTCATTTACTCTCTCTCTCTCTCTGGAGCAGAACAATCTGAGGGGGCTGTGTCTTTGGCTGTTGGGTGTCAGTAGTAGAGGTTAGACTGGATGTCTTTGGGTGTTGGGTGTCAGTAGTAGAGGTTAGTCTGGGTGTCTTTGGCTGTTGGGTGTCAGTAGTAGAGGTTAGACTGGATGTATTTGGCTGTTGGGTGTCAGTAGTAGTGGTTAGGGTGGATGTTTTTGGCTGTTGGGTGTCAGTGGGTGTCAGTGTTAGAGGTTAGACTGGATGTATTTGGCTGTTGGGTGTCAGTAGTAGAGGTTAGACTGGGTGTATTTGGCTGTTGGGTGTCAGTAGTAGAGGTTAGACAGATGTCTTTGGGTGTTGGGTGTCAGTAGTAGAGGTTAGACTGGATGTATTTGGGTGTTGGGTGTCAGTTGTAGTGGTTAGACTGGGTGTATTTGGGTGTTGGGTGTCAGTAGTAGAGGTTAGACTGGATGTATTTGGGTGTTGGGTGTCAGTAGTAGAGGTTAGTCTGGATGTATTTGGGTGTTGGGTGTCAGTAGTAGATGTTAGTCTGGATGTATTTGGGTGTTGGGTGTCAGTAGTAGAGGTTAGACTGGATGTATTTGGGTGTTGGGTGTCAGTAGTATAGGTTAGTCTGGATGTATTTGGGTGTTGGGTGTCAGTAGTAGAGGTTAGACTGGATGTCTTTGGCTGTTGGGTGTCAGTAGTAGAGGTTAGACTGGATGTCTTTGGCTGTTGGGTGTCAGTAGTAGATGTGTGTCTGGATGTCTTTGGGTGTCAGTAGTAGAGGTTAGACTGGATGTATTTGGCTGTTGGGTGTCAGTAGTAGTGGTTAGGGTGGATGTTTTTGGCTGTTGGGTGTCAGTGGGTGTCAGTGTTAGAGGTTAGACTGGATGTATTTGGCTGTTGGGTGTCAGTAGTAGATGTTAGACTGGGTGTATTTGGCTGTTGGGTGTCAGTAGTAGAGGTTAGACAGATGTCTTTGGGTGTTGGGTGTCAGTAGTAGAGGTTAGACTGGATGTATTTGGGTGTTGGGTGTCAGTAGTAGTGGTTAGACTGGGTGTATTTGGGTGTTGGGTGTCAGTAGTAGAGGTTAGACTGGATGTATTTGGGTGTTGGGTGTCAGTAGTAGTGGTTAGTCTGGATGTATTTGGGTGCTGGGTGTCAGTAGCAGATGTTAGTCTGGATGTATTTGGGTGTTGGGTGTCAGTAGTAGAGGTTAGACTGGATGTATTTGGGTGTTGGGTGTCAGTAGTAGAGGTTAGACTGGATGTCTTTGGCTGTTGGGTGTCAGTAGTAGAGGTTAGACTGGATGTCTTTGGCTGTTGGGTGTCAGTAGTAGATGTGTGTCTGGATGTCTTTGGGTGTCAGTAGTAGAGGTTATTCTAGATGTATTTGGCTGTTGGTAGTAGTTTGTCTTTGGTTTTAAGTTGTGTTAAGCAGTAGCGGTGCGTGGGTAAGATCACTGAGGAAGCTAAAGCCAGTAAAAAAGCCATATTACAACCTATGTTGTGATAATTGCGTTGTTTGCTCTATAACCCATTCGTTCATACGCCACCGTGATTTACAATAAGGCCGTGACAACAAAAGTGGAGGAATAAATTCAACTACACAGTGGAGGAATAAATTCAACTACACATACGTTTGTTTCATCACAAAACCTGAGAACAACAACTGTGCGGTGAAGTCCACGAATAAAATATTGTATGTAACAAACAGTTACGTGACCTGCAGCATCGGTCAAGCAAGTTCATGTTTTCAACAGTTTACTAAACAACTACTGCTTTAGAACCAATGAGTTGCCACAAGTCAGCGTAAAGACAGCAGGAGCACTGCCTCCACTCTTTCTGCACCATTTCAACTTTAAACATTTAAACATCATCGAATCAACAACAAGGCTATACATGCTTAGTTTAATACACTGAAAACCCACCCAAGGGATCATTATATATCAATTCGCTGCATTACAGCATTAGGGGGGAAGAGGGAAAGCATGAGGTGGTCGTCATTCAGAATGGCTTTAGTAGACTACATTTTAGAACACCTTGATGGAGATTCTCATTAATATTCCATTCGGTTTTAGTCCATTAAGACCTTAATTCCAAACCACTACACCTTTCAGACGTCAACCCATTAGGAGTGATGGTTTCCTTTGGTCAAAGAGCATTAGGTCTACCTTAACATTTTGAGGGCAGCGTTTACTGTTTGGCTTTTTAGTTATTTGGGTGGTCCTCTGTGGTCCTCTGTAGCTCAGCTGGTAGAGCATGGCGCTTGTAACGCCAAGGTAGTGGGTTCGGTCCCCGGGACCACCCATGCACAAAAATGTATGCATGCATGACTGTAAGTCGCTTTGGATAAAAGCGTCTGCTAAATGGCATATTATTATTATTATTATTTTACTGTAAGGCCAAAGAGTTAAATCTTGGTTTCGTCAGTCCAGAGAATCTTGTTTCTCATGGTCTGAGAGTCCTTTAGGTGCCTTTTGGCAAACTCCAAGCGGGCTGTCATGTGCGTTTTACTGAAGAGTGGCTTCCGTCTGGCCACTCTACCATAAAGGGCTGATTGGTGGAGTGCTGCGGAGATGGTTGTGCTTCTAGAAGGTTCTCCCATCTCCACAGAGGAACTCTGGAGCTCTGTGACCATCGGGTTGTTGGTCACCTCCCAGACCAAGGCCCTTCTCCCCCGATTGCTCAGTTTGGCCGGGCAGCCAGCTTTAGACCTCTTGAGTGGCACAGCCAGAACCTTGACTTGAACCCGATCTAACATCTCTGGAGAGACCTGAAAATAGCTGTGCAGCGACGCTCCCCATCCAACCTGACAGAGCATGAGAGGATCTGCACAGAAGAATGGGAGAAACTCCCCAAATACAGGTGCGCCAAGCTTGTAACGTCATACCCAAGAAGACTTGAGGCTGCAATCGCTGCCAAAGGTGTTTCACCAAAGTACTGAGTAAAGGGTCTGAATACTTCTGTAAATGTGATATTTCAGTTTTCTATTTTCTATAAATGTGCAAAAAAATAATAAAACGTGTTTTTGCTTTGTCATTATTGGGTATTGTGTGTAGATTGATTTAAAAAAAACGTATTTTATCCATTTTATAATAAGGCTGTAACGTAACATCAGTTTGAAAAAGTCAAGGGGTCTGAATACTTTCTAATCCCCGAGCCGACTAGGTGAAAAATCTGTCGATATGCCCTTAAGCAAGGCACTTAACCCTAATTGCTCCTGTAAGTCGCTTCTGGATAAGAGCGTCTGCTAAATGACTAAAAATGTAATGTCTTTGGGTGTCAGTAAAGTTAGCGACTTAGAGGGCGTCAGGTGTGTCCACTGAGAGGTGTTATCAGGGGGGAACTCAGAGCTCTCTCTCTCTATCTCGTTGTCCAGCAGATCTCTCCCTCCCACCTGGTGAGACTGTGGCCTCAGCACTGACACGGCTTTTTAATATTTCACCGCACGCAGAGCAGACCATATGTCCCCTACACCCCTCTACCCCTACCCTGCCCCCTTACCTCCCTCCCACTGCTACCCTCTAATGAATTATGAATCCAAATGGACTTCTAATATTTGGAGGATAAAAATATGCCTATAGCAGGGAGTTCGTCCGAGGGGTTGACTCTCCAAGGGAGGGGAGGGGAGAGGACTGTCTCAACTTCTTGGAAGAGAGAAAATGTATTTTTTCCTTATATATTGTTTAAAATTGCTAATTTTTCCACTTACAAAAAAGCACGTGAAATTTGAAGTTTCACATTTGAAAATCGAGTTTTTCATACTGTGTGTGAAATGGCTGTTTTCACATGTTGAGCTTAAATGTTACCATGTGAAACCATATTTTCACATGGTAACACTACCTTTTCTCATGTGAGGAGAATAACATGTTTTCACCTCACATGTGAAAAACAATTACATGTGAAAATCACATTTGCAATCTAGAGATAACATGTTTTAACTAAACTGTGTTATGTTTTCTGGTAATTTTGATGTATAATTTCATTGTTTTGACCGAGTAAAAAACGAGTGAGATTTTATCATTTAAATGAGTGTAGCCAAGCTAGGTAGCTATCTAGCTAGCTCACTTTGTTATGCAAGTCAATGAGAACAAGATTGCGTTTCAGATTATTTTTTATTTCTGTTATAAATGTTTTGGATCTTAAATGTTTTTTTTTAATGAGGGCTCATATTGAATGTATTTACATGTTAACCACGCTAATGATATGAATTTTAGAAAGTAACTTGTTATGAAATTTACAGCTAATGGTCGCATGCTAATTGCTAACTGCTATTATTAGCTTTTGTTATTGTTAACTGTCCAAAAATTGTTACATGTAATACACAGGCTTGAAATGTATTTTATTGTATTTTAAAATGTGTGACTGTGTTTGCTATTGGAATGTATGTAAACAGATACTTTTCCACAAAGAGATGGCTATTAATCAGTTAACAAGTTAACCTTTTGTAATTTTTGTGCACTTTTCTTTTATTGCGATTAATCACATAGTCTGAAAGCATTCAAAATGCACTGAAATCATTCAAATACATGATCTATAGAGCTAAAAATAACAATTGACATTGAGGATAAAGAAAGTGTGTTTTATCAATTTCCCTGATTTTGCTAACCGTTACAGTGGCTTGCGAAAGTATTCACCCCCCTTGGCATTTTTCCTATTTTGTTGCCTTACAACCTGGAATTAAAATGGATTTCTTGCGGGGTTGTATCATTTGATTTACACAACATGCCTACCACTTTGAAGATGCAAAAAACAGAAAACTTGAGTGTGCATAACTGTTATGATGAGTTTCTAGGGTATCAAGTAATTAATGATGCAATAAGATATTTAAAACTTTCATATAGATATTTAGTAGGTACCATGGTCCGTTATAACAGAAGGACAGGGCTCTGCCTCTTGCCATTTTGAACTAACTTGAACAAAGAGACCCTCTCACTTATATACGCTCTGTTACACGTTTCTTCACGAACATCTTGTAACCCTTCAGTGGGCACTCCCTTCTTTGATGTTATTACCCTTTACCCCAAGTCAGTATATCCTGTCCATCAATCATTCTAAGATCAACATCAGTAATCTCCTTTGACATAATGAAATGTAGACTCTGTGGCACCAAGTCACTTATCTACTAACTCTAACCTGGTCCACACAACACTATGAAAACATAATATCAATAACTATTCACCCCCCCCTTTGTAGAGCCACCTTTAGCAGCAATTACAGCTTTCTCTTGGGGTATGTCTCTATAAGCTTGGCACATGTAGCCACTGGGATTTTTGCCCATTCTTCAAGGCAAAACTGCTCCAGCTCTTTCAAGTTGGATGGGTTCCACTGGTGTACAGCAATCTTTAAGTCATACCACAGATTCTCAATTGGATTGAGGTCTGGGCTTTGACTAGGCCATTCCAATACATTTAAATGTTTCCCCTTAAACCACTTGAGTGTTGCTTTAGCAGTATGCTTAGGGTCATTGTCCTACTGGAAGGGGAACCTGTATTTAGCACCATCCATCATTCCTTCAATTCTGACCAGTTTCCCAGTCCCTGCAGATGAAAAACATCCCCACAGCATGATGCTACCACCACCATGCTTCACTGTGGTGATGGTGTTCTCGGGTGAATGAAAGGTGTTGTGTTTGCCCCAGACATAGCGTTTTCCTTGATGGCCAAAAAGCCAAAAATCTGTCCAGAGTACCTTCTTCCATATGTTTGGGGAGTCTCCCACATGCCTTTTGGTGAACACCAAACGTGTTTGCTTATTTTTTTCTTTAAGCAATGGCTTTTTTCTGACCACTCTTCCGTAAAGTCCAGCTCTGTGGAGTGTACGGCTTAAAGTGGTCCTATGGACAGATACTCCAATCTCCGCTGTGGAGCTTTGCAGCTCCTTCAGGGTTATGTTTGTTCTCTTTGTTGCCTCTCTGATTAATGCCCTCCTTGCCTGGTCCGTGAGTTTTGGTGGGCAGCCCTCTCTTGGCAGGTTTGTTGTGGTGCCATATTCTTTCAATCTTTTAATAATGGATTTAATGGTGCTCCATGGGATGTTCAAAGTTTCGGATATGTTTTTATAACCCCACCCTGATCTGTACTTCTCCACAACTTCCCTGACCTGTTTGGAGAGCTCCTTGGTCTTCATGGTGCCGCTTGCTTGGTGGTGCGTCTTGCTTAGTGGTGTTGCAGACTCTGGGGACTTTCAGAACAGCTGTATATATACTGAGATCATGTGACACTTAGATTGCACACAGGTGGACTTTATTTAACTAATTATGTGACTTCTGAAGGTAATTGGTTGCACCAGATCTTATTTAGGGGCTTCATAGCAAAGGGGGTGAATACATATGCACACACCACTTTTCCGTTATTTATTTTTTTGATTTGATTTTAGATTTTTTCACTTCACCAATTTGGACTATTTTGTGTATGTCCATTACATGAAATCCAAATAAATATCCATTTAAATTACAGGTTGTAATGCAACAAAATAGGAAAAACGGCAAGGGGGATGAATATTTTTGCAAGGCACTGTACTTTGGATAAAATCAAGACGTCAATTTTCTTTTAGTGCTTTTTATATCGAAAATCTGCTCAATCTAAGCACATTTAGAATTTACAATGAATTGTGATTAATCACAGCAAATCCTGTGATTAACTTGATTCTATTTTGAAATGTTTGACAGCCCTATTTTAAATCGAATAGTCAATTTCCTGAGATTGAGAGAAATTAATAATAAATTGGAAGAGAATCCCAGTTTCGGTCCTCTTGGCTCATTCTAATCCCACAAAGCAAAGCATGAAACTTAGAATATCACATGTGACATAATAAGAAATAACATGTCTGATTCGTGTGAAAGATTAAGGTGAAAAATCCCAAAACCATGTCCGAAAATCATGTCTTTCACATATTGTTCTTGTTATTGTAAAGGGTTACTCCCAGTTGATGTTTTTATCTCGCAGTGTCACAAATTGCAGACAGCTCTTTTAGCGTCGGTGTAAATATCAATATTCATGCAGCGTTTTCAATCATGTTTAATAATTGATGACATCATTTTGCTTTATCTCAGGGAAAGAGATAGACGAGCCAGACTGTCCCATTCATCAAACTGCCATAGCTTGTTATAAGGCCTAATGAATTGTAGCTTTGTATGGCCTGATGTAAAAGCTATGTGGGGAGGGAACATGGTGGAAGGAGAATAAGAGATGAACGCATTTTTTGGTTCAGTCATTCGGGTCAAAAAGGCTTCTTGGTGCATTTTCTAAATCCTCTTGACACAAAACTGAAGTCTGTGAATGTTTCTCTCAGAATCTCTAGAAGAGAAAAGGAATGTAATTGGATGTAAAAACACATACTAACATACCAATCCAGTCCAATGCCCTTCCTTCCCTAAGGCTGACACCAACCTAATAATTTTACCAATGGGACTGTATGACATCAAACTAAACCAAGCTGAATAATTTCTCCCCATTTCAAGGTCTGTCTTGATCCCCCCTATGTCCTACTGCTGTTGTGAAACGAGGCAGGAACTAATCCTACACCCCTATGGTGTGAGAGGGAGAGAGATCATGTAACGTCTCAAAGAGACCTGTGTTAGATAGGTGTGTGTGTGGTGTGTGTGGGTGTGTGTCTGTGTGTGTGGGTGTGTGTGGTGTGTGTGTATGTACAGTACGTGTGTGTGCATGCATGCATGCGCACACAAACACACACACACACACACACACACACACACACACACACACACAAGTGATTGTTTGTTAATCTGCACCCACACGCAACTGCTAATAACCCATCTGTAACCGCCCGGCCGTATGTAATAAAGTGAGAAGCTGAGGACCACACCCAACCGTAACCCGAAAATATAGAAAATGCGCCGTACAGTTAGCGACGGCAGAATTATTTTTTGACAGGCCTTTTTTTTTAGATAGGCCTATGTTTCTGACATTTTGGTAGGCTATTTGGTTAGCCGACTTGTCTATAATTAGATACATGCAGCTTCTCTTCTGTCATTACTTGTTGCCCTAGAAGACTAAATAATCCCTTGCACACCAGAATAATGTAATAGATGGATAGAATGAATGCTTCAACCTGGTTGACATCAGTTAGTTATCTCTTTCCTCTCTCCTGCAGCAAAGACGTTTAGGGACCGGGGAGAAAATGCAATAACCCCCAAAAAAGGAACGATTTTCCATGCAAAATGTCCTAATGACTTCAGATTTTCCGGTTTTAAGGAAATAGAAAGTTGTAAAAACAACCCAACATGTTTTTTGATAGGATTGAAGTTAGGCTCGGATGCATATTTTATGTGGTTGAAATGCTGGCACCTTTTATGATGCTGATAAAGATAACATGTGGTCCTCTGTAGCTCAATTGGTAGAGCATGGCGCTTGTAACGCCAGGGTAGTGGGTTCGATCCCCCGGGACCACCCATACGTAAAAATGTATGCACGCATGACTGTAAGTCGCTTTGGATAAAAGCGTCTGCTAAATGGCATATTATCATTATTATTATTATATTCTTAACATGGTCAGTCCCTAACTGCGCATTCACGTTATCTCAAGATGCTGAAATAATTAAAGCATATTATTTTACTCCTGTTCCCGAGTCAAAATGTCAATTTGGTGTTAATATTATATTAGGCTATGTGAGAGGTTATTGACCATCTTGTAACCTCATTCTCACCATGGCCATGTAATATAGGGACGAATTGTTTATTTCGTTTGATATTTTTTGTGCATTTTTATGAATTTCTAACTAGGACAGAAGGTAGGACTCACTCCCTCCTTTACTGTTCTTTTTTGTGCTGAAATGTTGCTGATCCATTTGAAAAGTCAATCCAGTCTAATTCATTTGTAGATGAAACAGCATGCAAGACTTGGAACGCAAGACTTAAATGTTTTAATGTGTTCTCTCAATGGTCTCTTCCTAGAAGGTGAATACAAGGGTGTGTTATAGAGTTTCAATGTGTATATCAATATATAGCATCTTCCTAAAATGTAAATGGGCTCCAGGACACCGCGTGGTTGGTTCTGCCCCTAATATCAAACGGCTCATCTCCAACTCTTCCTTTCATCGCTGGCATTGCAGCAGGTGAGAAATTGCTTGGGTGGAATCAATATAATGGCAAGTCACAAATGTGAACATTAAAGACCACAAGGATCCTGAAGATAGGCAAAATTATGGAAATACATTAAATTATTCCCCTCTCAGAGCTAAGCAAATGGATTGTTCATCAATGTAATACACTGTCAATGACATGCCACTACATTGATATGCCAGCCTGGTCCCTGCGCATGAGGACATCAAGTAGCTACAACCCCCCACCCCCTCACCCTCCACAACGGCACTAAATGAATAGCTGGCTGAGCTCTAGAATCAAAAAGTGCCTTAGGTTCCAAAGGAATTTATACTACAGTGCTGAAATGGTTTCTTTGCAGCAGAAATAATTATAATGTCTGGGATGGCAGAAGGTTTTCCCCTCCCCATTTAATAACCGGTCCAGGTGGGAAATTGATTTACTCGATACTGCGATGTTGTGGCTCAGAAATAAATCCTAAAGTTTCACATGGGACTACCAAAATTGCTTGACTTTGTAAACCACCACACTGCTTGTTGTAAGGCGTTACAGCTAGTTTGGATCAATAGGGTGTTCTCTCTCTCTCTCTCTCTCTCTCTCTCTCTCTCTCTCTCTCTCTCTCTCTCTCTCTCTCTCTCTCTCTCTCTCTCTCTCTCTCTCTCTCTCTCTCTCTCTCTCTCTCTCTCTCTCTCTCTCTCTCTCTCTCTCTCTCTCTCTCTCTCTCTCTCTCCTCTCTCTCTCTCTCTCTCTCTCTCTCTCTCTCTCTCTCTCTCTCTCTCTCTCTCTCTCTCTCTCTCTCTCTCTCTCTCTCTCTCTCTCTCTCTCTCTCTCTCTCTCTCTCTCTCTCTCTCTCTCTCTCTCTCTCTCTCTCTCTCTCTCTCTCTCTCTCTCTCTCTCTCTCTCTCTCCGCTCTCTCTCTCTCTCTCTCTCTCTTCGCTCTCTCTCTCTCTCTCTCTCTCTCTCTCTCTCTCTCTCTCTCTCTCTCATGGAGAACAAAGTACCAAGGCCCCTGCCTGACTTGCACAAGTAGGGAACTGTACCGGTCGTGTTACGGCTGGCTTTGCATTTCTTACACAGCAGCTTTTGAACGAGGCCTTTGACCAAGACGTTGCTAGCTAGACGTTTTCCCAGGTCATTTACCAGTGTCCCACATTTGTCCTTGGTCAAAGGTATTGATTAATCCTCAATGCCAAAGCCACGTAGCAGCATTTATGTTCTCCAGTAGTTGACGTCCTTTTAGTAGGAGGCAGCAAGGTCCCCATGATGTCTATAATCCACAGCAAGGTCCCCATGATGTATATAATCCACAGCAAGGTCCCCATGATGTCTATAATCCACAGCAAGGTCCACAAGATGTCTATAATCCACAACAAGGTCCCCATGATGTCTATAATCCACAGCAAGGTCCCCATGATGTCTATAATCCACAGCAAGGTCCCCATAATGTCTATAATCCACAGCAAGGTCCCCATGATGTCTATAATCCACAACAAGGTCCCCATGATGTCTATAATCCACAGCAAGGTCCACATTATGTCTATAATTCACAGCAAGGTCCCCACGATGTCTATAATTCACAGCAAGGTCCATATGATGTCTTTAATCCACAACAAGGTCCACGTGATGTCTATAGTCCACAGCAAGGTCCACGTGATGTCTATAATCCACAGCAAGGTCCGCATGATGTCTATAATCCACAGCAAGGTCCCCATGATGTCTATAATCCACAGCAAGGTCCACGTGATGTCTATAATCCACAGCAAGGTCCATATGATGTCTATAATCCACAGCAAGGTCCCCATGATGTCTATAATCCACAGCAAGGTCCATATGATGTCTATAATCCACAGCAAGTTCCACGTGATGTCTATAATCCACAGCAAGGTCCATATGATGTCTATAATCCACAGCAAGGTCCCCATGATGTCTATAATCCACAGCAAGCTCCACGTGATGTCTATAATCCACAGCAAGGTCCCCATGATGTCTATAATCCACAGCAAGGTCCATATGATATCTATAATCCACAGCAAGGTCCCATGATGTCTATATTCCACAGCAAGGTCCATATGATATCTATAATCCACAGCAAGGTCCCCATGATATCTATAATCCACAGCAAGGTCCCCATGATGTCTATAATCCACAGCAAGGTCCATATGATATCTATAATCCACAGCAAGGTCCCCATGATATCTATAATCCACAGCAAGGTCCCCATGATGTCTATAATCCACAGCAAGGTCCATATGATGTCTATAATCCACAGCAAGGTCCCCACGATGTCTATAATCCACAGCTAGCTCTGCTCTGTTGGTGTCTACCGGGGTTTAGCCAGCTGTTTGCCGCTGAGGGAGAATGTATTACAACACTAAAAACCTCATGACATATTGATATGATTGGTCTCCTCTCTGTGTGTGTCCCACATGGCACCCTATTCCCTATGCAGTGCACTACTTTTGACCAGAGCCCTACAAAGGTAGTGCACTACATAGGGAATAGGATGCCATTTTGGGACGCAGCCTCTGCCTCTCCGGCGGTGACAGAGCTGCTGTGGTGCAGCAAGTGGATTTAGATGTCTGAGGAACACTGTCTGGATAATTCTAATGCTCAGCCATTCTGCTGAAGAGAAAGAGAGAGATTAGATTTTTTTAAATACTTTTACTGGCCCAATACTTACATATTTAAAAATACCAAACTTTACATAATTTTTACCTACGTGGAAAGTTAGAACCAAGCCCCACTCCTCCTCCGCTGTACACAGAACCCCCCCCCCCCCCCCCGACACTCCACACCTCTACAAAGTCCTCCAGACGGTTCACCAGCCACCCATCTAAGTCGCTTTGGATAAAACCTAAATGGTATATTATTATTATTATTATTATTACTATATACATGCTCCAGTGTGAGCCGAGCCCGCACCAGCAGCAGCAGAATAGCTCTGAAAATGAAATACAGAAATAATCAATTTACATACAGTACCAGTCAAAGGTTTGGACACAACTACTCATTCAAGGGTTTTTCTTTATTTTTACTATTTTCTACATTGTAGAATAATAGTGAAGACATCAAAACTATGAAATAAACACGTATGGAATCATGTAGTAACCAAAAAAGTGTTAAATATTTTTTTATATTTGAGATTCTTCAAATAGCCACCCATTGCACTGCTCCACAGTGTGGATACTATTATTATTATTATTATTATTAATATTTTTTTTTTTTAGGGGGTAGATCAGCTTTAATATTGCAGATAGATTGTAACTTCCATCAATGTAATTGTCTGCTTCACTTCCAATCCCCCATATGTTTTTTTCCCTCGCATATATATATATATATATATATATATATATATATATACACACACACACATACACATTTAAACATACACACATACACACATACATACACACACACACATCCTTAAAAAAAAATATATTTCCCTTTATTATCTTCCAACCCCACCACCTCTTCCCTAATTACAATTACATTTTAGTCATTTAGCAGACGCTCTTATCCAAAGCGAGTTACAGTTAGTGAGTGCATACATTTTCATACTGGCCCCCCATGGGAATCAAACCCACAACCCTGGCGTTGCAAAAGCCATACTCTACCAACTGAGCTACACGGGGCTAAACTAGTGAACAACAACGCTTAGGCCTCTACTTTCAGCTTATACATACTATATACATTTTATGGACACAGTCAATCTTACAATAATTCTATTTTGTTTGTTTTTACTCCTGAACTTCCTCTACCCTCAACCTCTCCGATCATTTTCATGATGTCCATCCGGTTTGCTTCTATATGCAATACCATATCTTTCTAACTGTGCTCTTTCACAAAAGCTCTCAACCTATAACCTATGTACTTATTATGCTTATTATGGACACAGTATGCTTACATTATTAGTTATCTTGTTGTTATTGCTTGTTGTTAGATGTTATTAGTCCCATCCTTCAGCTTTCTATTTGCCATATATTTTTCAACTGTACTGTGATGTTCTACAAACGTTCTGAACCTTTCTATTCTCATTGTTTCTACAGATTGTAAATTGAAAATAAACATTTTTGCTAAAAGTATTATTATATTATTGATCGATTGACTATGACTTTTCAGATCACCCAGTAATGCTATCTGCAGGGTTAGCTCCAGTCCAAAAACAAGCTACAAATGGACAGAACCAAAACAAATCATCTAATTATTCTGTCTCTTCACAGCAAAATCTGCAGAGCTGGGAAGATTGTATCCCCCATTTAAATAACATTCTATTGGTTGCAATAATTTTTTATAATAATTTAAATAGAAAAATTCTAAGTTTTGAATCCTGCGTCGTTTTGCTTATCAGTTCATAAACACTATGCCATGGAATTGGTACATCAAAAATCTCTTCCCAACTATTTTGCAATCTATCTGGGACGGCTGTCATTCTTTTGGTCCTTAAATGAAACTGGTATACTTTTTTATTTATCACAGTTTTCTTTAACCAATTATGTTTCTTTAATGCAAGGCCGACAGACAAGTTCCTTACCTTTTCCCCCTTTACTTTTTCCCCCTTCCACTTTCCTTTTCCATTTTTGCGGTAATGCTGCAATTATTTGGTTGTAATTTTGGGTAGAGCAGACATTTCCATATGTTTTTGTTAGCTGCATGTGCGACATAACTCCACCAGTGCTACCGATTATATCATTTACGAAGATTATACCTTTTTTTTTTTTTTTTTTTATAAAAGGTTTTTTATCAATTAGTATATTTGAGTTTAACCACAATATTTGTTGCATTATTTGTTCTGTCGTTTCTGGAGGATTAAATTGAAATTGCAACCACGTTTCTATGGCTTGTTTTAGAAATAGTGATATTTGGGAGATTATTTCCTATTCAAATAACTGATAGTGAGAGGTTGTAATCTGAATAAAGGAAAAAAGGCCATTCTTGAACATTGGGTGAGACAATCTTACTAATTTGCTAGAGAACCTAGTTCGTATTTAAGTATAACTTTTGTATGACTGAAGCTTTTAGTGATAGGTCTAATGCTTTAATATTTAATCATTTTTGTCCTCCGAATTCATATTCATTAAATAAATAGGCCTGTTTAATTTAGTCAGGTTTGCCATTCCAAATCAAATTGAATATTTATTTCTAATATCATTTTAAAAACTGTTCACTAGGCGTAGACCATAAGCAAATAGGTAAACTGGGATAATACTAAAGAGTTAATCAGGGTGATTTTCCCACAAATTGACAGGTATTTACCTTTCCATGGTATTGTGTTTAGGCCAGTGACTAAATATCTAAAAAGCAATCCATTTTAAATTCAGGCTTTATGTAACACAACAAAATGTGGATAAAGTCAAGGGGTGTGAATACTTTTTGAAGACACTGTACTAACATTTCTGCAAATGTATATATCGCGTTTGGGAAATAAACTTTTCACATATTGGCAGGGTATGTACATAAAGGCAGGGTATACATAAAGGCAGGGTATGTATATATAAGCAAGGTATGTACATATTGGCAGGGTATGTAAATAAAGGCAGGGTATGTACATAAAGGCAGGGTATACAGTCCATTCAGAATGTATTCAGACCCCTTCCCTTTTTCAAAATGTTGTTCCGTTACAGCCTTATTCTAAAATGGATTAAATTTGTTTTTTCCCCTCATCAATCTACACACAATACCCCATAATGACAAAGCAAAAATAAGGTTTTAGAAATGTGTGCTAATTTATAAAAAATACAAAACAGAAATTTCACATTTACATAAGTATTCAGACCCTTTACTCAGTACTTTGTTGAAGCACCTTTGGCAGCGATTACAGCCTCGAGTCTTCTTGGGTATGACGCTACAAGCTTGGCACACCTGTATTTGGGGAGTTTCTCCCATTCTTCTCTGCAGATCCTCTCAAGCTCTGTCAGGTTGGATGGGAGCGTCGCTGCACAGCTATTTTCAGGTCTCTCCAGAGATGTTTGATCGGGTTCAAGTCCGGGCTCTGGCTGAGCCACTCAAGGACATTCAGAGACTTGTCCCGAAGCCACTCCTGCGTTGTCTTTGCTGTGTGCTTAGGGTCGTTGTCCTGGTGGAAGGTGAACCTTCGCCCCAGTCTGACGTCCTGAGCGCTCTGGAGCAGGTTTTTATCAAGGATCTCTCTGTACTTTGCTCTGTTCATCTTTGCTTCGATCCTGACTAGTTTCCCAGTCCCTGCGGCTGAAAAACATCCCCACAGCATGATGCTGCCACCACCATGCTTCACCGTAGGGATGGTGACAGGTTTCCTCCAGACGTGAGGCTTGGCATTCACACCAAAGAGTTCAATCTTGGTTTCATCAGTCCAGAGAATCTTGTTTCTCATGGTCAGAGTCCTTTAGGTGCCTTTTGGAACACTCCAAACGGGCTGTCATGTGCATTTTACTGAGGAGTGGCTTCCATCTGGCCACTCTACCATAAATGCCTGATTGGAGGAGTGCTTCAGAGATGGTTGTCCATCTGGAGGTTTCTCCCATCTCTACAGAGGAAGTCAGGAGCTCTGTCAGAGTGACCATCGGGTTCTTGGTCACCTCCCTGACCCATGAAATATCCAGTTTCACTTGTGAAATTCGCATTTTCATTACGTTTACATTTTTTACATTTACGTCATTTAGCAGACGCTCTTATCCAGAGTGACTTACAAATAGGTGCATTTATCCTTATTTTCACATGTGATATGGCTGTTTTCACATAGTAACACCACCTTTTCTCATGTGAGAATAATAAAACAATCACGTGATAATCACATTTGCAGATTCACATGTAAGAAAACTCCACATGCAAATTCACATTTGAAAAACATTCAGATGTGAAAATCTCACTTACAAATGGGGAATTGCAGGATCATATGTGGTGGTGAAATAGTGTTATTGTCCTCACATGTGAAGACGTGGTGTTAACATGTTGCAGTGGCAATGTTTCCACATGTGGAATTGCATATTCTGTAACGCCATTCTGGAAAAAGGTTACTTAGCCTACCCAAATATAACATTTAAAGTGTGTTAAAAATTATGATTTATTTTTTTCTGAGCCATCCACTCAACTATTATTGTAGTCCTCCATGGTGTTTCATTGATATACAGTGGGGAAAATTTTTATTTAGTCAGCCACCAATTGTGCAAGTTCTCCCACTTAAAAAGATGAGAGAGGCCTGTAATTTTCATCATAGGTACACGTCAACTATGACAGACAAATTGAGAAGAAAAAAAATCCAGAAAATCACATTGTAGGATTTTTTATGAATTTAGTTGCAAATTATGGTGGAAAATAAGTATTTGGTCACCTACAAACAAGCAAGATTTCTGGCTCTCACAGACCTGTAACTTCTTCTTTAAGAGGCTCCTCTGTCCTCCACTCGTTACCTGTATTAATGGCACCTGTTTGAACTTGTTATCAGTATAAAAGACACCTGTCCACAACCTCAAACAGTCACACTCCAAACTCCACTATGGCCAAGACCAAAGAGCTGTCAAAGGACACCAGAAACAAAATTGTAGACCTGCACCAGGCTGGGAAGACTGAATCTGCAATAGGTAAGCAGCTTGGTTTGAAGAAATCAACTGTGGGAGCAATTATTTGGAAATGGAAGACATACAAGACCACTGATAATCTCCCTCGATCTGGGGCTCCACGCAATATCTCACCCTGTGGGGTCAAAATGATCACAAGAACGGTGAGCAAAAATCCCAGAACCACACGGGGGGACCTAGTGAATGACCTGCAGAGAGCTGGGACCAAAGTAACAAAGCCTACCATCAGTAGCACACTACGCCGCCAGGGACTCAAATCCTGCAGTGCCAGATGTGTCCCCCTGCTTAAGCCAGTACATGTCCAGGCCCATCTGAAGTTTGCTAGAGTGCATTTGGATGATCCAGAAGAGGATTGGGAGAATGTCATATGGTCAGATGAAACCAAAATATAACTTTTTGGTATAAACTCAACTCATCGTGTTTGGAGGACAAAGAATCCAAAGAACACCATACCTACTGTGAAGCATGGGGGTGGAAACATCATGTTTTGGGGCTGTTTTTCTGCAAATGGACCAGGACGACTGATCAGTGTAAAGGAAAGAATGAATGGGTCCATGTATTGTGAGATTTTGAGTGAAAACCTCCTTCCATCAGCAAGGGCATTGAAGATGAAACATGGCTAGGTCTTTCAGCATGAAAATGATCCCAAACACACCGCCCGGGCAACGAAGGAGTGGCTTCGTAAGAAGCATTTCGAGGTCCTGGAGTGGCCTAGCCAGTCTCCAGATCTCAACCCCATAGAAAATCTTTGGAGGGAGTTGAAAGTCCGTGTTGCCCAGCGACAGCCCCAAAACATCACTGCTCTAGAGGAGATCTGCATGGAGGAATGGGCCAAAATACCAGCAACAGTGTGTGAAAACGTTGTGAAGACTTACAGAAAATGTTTGACCTGTGTCATTGCCAACAAAGGGTATATAACAAAGTATTGAGAAACTTTTGTTATTGACCAAATACTTATTTTCCACCATAATTTGCAAATAATTCATTAAAAATCCTACAATGTGATTTTCTGGATTTTTTTCTCTAAAATTTTCTGTCATATTTGAAGTGTACCTATGATGAAAATTACAGGCCTCTCTCATCTTTTTAAGTGGGAGAACTTGCACAATTGGTGGCTGACTAAATACTTGTTTTCCCCACTGTACATGTATACTTAGCGCTACCACTATGGAGAGGCATTTGGAGTATTAATGCTGTAGACCTGAAATAGATTTGGATGATTTTGAATTAAAGTTGTCAGAGTCCAGTTAACTTTTTGTTTAATCGCATGAGCTGAAAGCATTCAAAATACACTTAAATATAAAACATACAATCTATACAGCTAAAAATAACAATTTCATATCAAAACAAATTGACATTAGGTTAAAGAAAGTGTGCTTTATCAATTTACCTGATTTTGCTAACCTTTACTTTGGATAAGATCAAGACGTCAATATCATTTTCATACAAAACATTTTAAATTACAGCTCAATTTGAGCAAATCTTTTAAAAGTTAAAAAATGTTTTACCTCTAAGGGATCGGTGTCCCGTATATGGGACGGTTGCGCTAACGTGCGCTAATGTGATTAGCATGACTGTTGTAAATAACAGCAAACTTTCCAGGACATAGACATGTCTTATATGGGCAGAAAGCTTACATTCTTGTTAATCTAACTGCACTGTCCAATTTACAGTAGCTATTACAGTGAAAAAATACCATGCTATTGTTTGAGGAGAGTGCACAACAACCAAAAAACTATCACGGCAACTGGTTTGATACATTCACGTCTGAAGGTAAATAATGTACTTACATTCAGTAATCTTGCTCTGATTTGTCATCCTAAGGGTCCCAGAGATAAAATGTAGCATAGATTTGTTGGTTCTACAGTTTGAACCCCTGCTGTCTCTGGCTCCACACCCACCCCGCCCGCCCATCTAGATGTGTGAAAGTTAGTGTATAAGCTAATGAGCCATCATGTATGATATTCCTGGGAGTGTGTAAACTTACATTTTATATTACCATATCAAGTTTGTATGTTCTCTATAGTTATGTACATTTTACATTTACATTTTAGTCATTTAGCAGACGCTCTTATCCAGAGCGACTTACAGGAGCAATCAGGGTTAAGTGCCTTGCTCAAGGGCACATTAACGTCATTTAGCAGACGCTCTTAGCCAGAGCGACTCACAAATTGGTGCGTTCACCCTATAGCCAGTGGGATAACCACTTTACAATTTGGGGGGGGGGGGGGTTAGAAGGAATACTTTATCCTATCCCAGGTATTCCTTAAAGAGGTGGGGTTTCAAATGTCTCCGGAAGGTGGTGAGTGACTCCGCTGTCCTGGCGTCGTGAGGGAGCTTGTTCCACCATTGGGGTGCCAGAGCAGCGAACAGTTTTGACTGGGCTGAGCGGGAGCTATGCTTCCGCAGAGGAAGGGGAGCCAGCAGGCCAGAGGTGGATGAACGCAATGCCCTCGTTTGGGTGTAGGGACTGATCAGAGCCTGAAGGTACAGAGGTGCCGTTCCCCTCACTGCTCCATAGGCAAGCACCATGGTCTTGTAGCGGATGCGAGCTTCAACTGGAAGCCAGTGGAGTGTGCGGAGGAGGGGGTGACGTGAGAGAACTTGGGAAGGTTGAACACCAGACGGGCTGCGGCATTCTGGATGAGTTGTAGGGGTTTAATGGCACAGGCAGGGAGGCCAGCCAACAGCGAGTTGCAGTAGTCCAGACGGGGAGATGACAAGTGCCTGGATTAGGACCTGTGCCGCTTCCTGTGTAAGGCAGGGTCGTACTCTCCGAATGTTGTAGAGCATGAACCTGCAGGGAGCGGGTCACCGCCTTGATGTTGGCGGAGAACGACAGGGTGTTGTCCAGGGTCACGCCTAGGCTCTTCGCACTCTGGGAGGAGGACACAGCGGAGTTGTCAACCGTGATGGCGAGATCATGGAACGGGCAGTCCTTCCCCCGGGAGGAAGAGCAGCTCCGTCTTGCCAGGGTTCAGCTTGAGGTGGTGATCCGTCATCCATACTGATATGTCTGCCAGACATGCAGAGACGCGATTCGCCACCTGGTTATCAGAAGGGGGAAAGGAGAAGATTAGTTGTGTATCGTCAGCGTAGCAATGATAGGAAAGGCCATGTGAGGATATGACAGAGCCAAGTGACTTGGTGTATAGGGAGAAAAGGAGAGGGCCTAGAACTGAGCCCTGGGGGACACCAGTGGTGAGAGCACGTGGTGCGGAGACAGCTTCTCGCCACGCCACTTGGTAGGAGCGACCGGTCAGGTAGGACGCAATCCAGGAGTGAGCCGCGCCGGAGATGCCCAGCTCGGAGAGGGTGGAGAGGAGGATCTGATGGTTCACAGTATCAAAGGCAGCAGACAGGTCTAGAAGGACAAGAGCAGAGGAGAGAGAGTTAGCTTTAGCAGTGCGGAGAGTCTCCGTGACACAGAGAAGAGCAGTCTCAGTTGAATGACCAGTCCTGAAACCTGATTGGTTTGGATCAAGAAGGTCATTCTGAGAGAGATAGCAAGAGAGTTGGCTAAAGACGGCACGCTCAATAGTTTTGGAAAGAAAAGAAAGAAGGGATACTGGTCTGTAGTTGTTGACATCAGTGGGGTCGAGTGTTGGTTTTTTTGAGAAGGGGAGCAACTCTCGCTCTCTTGAAGACGGAAGGGACATGGCCAGCGGTCAAGGATGAGTTGATCAGCGAGGTGAGGTAGGGGAGAAGGTCACCGGAGATGGTCTGGAGAAGGGAGGAGGGGATGGGGTCAAGCGGGCAGGTTGTTGGGCGGCCTGCAGTCACAAGTCGCAGGATTTTATCTGGAGAGAGAGGGGAGAAAGAAGTCAAAGCATAGGGTAGGGCAGTGTGAGCAGGACCAGCAGTGTCATTAGAGTTAACAAACGAGGATCGGATGTCGTCAACCTTCTTTTCAAAGTGGTTGACGAAGTCATCCACAGAGAGAGAGGGGGGAGGATTCAGGAGGGAGGAAAATGTGGCAAAGAGCTTCCTAGGGTTAGAGGCAGATGCTTGGAATTTAGAGTGGTAGAAGGTGGCCTTAGCAGCAGAAACAGATGAAGAAAATGTAGAGAGGAGGGAGTGAAAAGATGCCAGGTCGGCAGGGGAGTTTAGTTTTCTTCCATTTCCGCTCCCGCTGCCCGGAGCTCTGTTCTGTGAGCTCGCAATGAGTCATCAAGCCACGGAGCTGGAGGGGAGGACCGAGCCGGCCGGGAGGATAGGGGACACAGAGAGTCAAAGGATGCAGAAAGGGAGGAGAGGAGGGTTGAGGAGGCAGAATCAGGAGATTGGAGGGAGAAGGATTGAGCAGAGGGAAGAGATGATAGGATGGAAGAGGAGAGAGTAGTGGGAGAGAGAGAGCGAAGGTTGCGGCGGCACATTACCATCTGTGTAGGGGCAGAGTGAGTAGTGTGGGAGGAGAGCGAGAGAGAAAAGGAAACAAAGTAGTGGTCGGAGACATGGAGGGGAGTTGCAGTGAGATTAGTAGAGGAGCAGCATCTAGTGAAGATGAGGTCAAGCGTATTGCCTGCCTTGTGAGTAGGGGGACGGTGAGAGGGTGAGGTCAAAAGAGGAGAGGAGTGGAAAGAAGGAGGCAGAGAGAAATGAGTCAAATGTGGACATAGGGAGGTTGAAATCCCCCAAAACTGTGAGGGGTGAGCCATCCTCAGGGAAGGAACTTATCAAGGCGTCAAGCTCATTGATGAACTCTCCAAGGGAACCTGGAGGGCGATAGATGACAAGGATATTAAGCTTAAATGGGCTAGTGACTGTGACAGCATGGAATTCAAATGAGGAGATAGACAGATGGGTTAGGGGAAAAATTGAGAATGTCCACTTGGGGAGAGATGAGGATTCCTGTACCACCACCCCTCTGACCAGATGCTCTCGGGGTATGCGAGAACACATGGTCAGACGAGGAGAGAGCAGTAGGAGTAGCAGTGTTTTCAGTGGTGATCCATGTTTCCGTCAGCGCCAGGAAGTCGAGGGACTGGAGGTTGGCATAGGCTGGGATGAAGTCAGCTTTGTTGGCAGCAGAACGGCAGTTCCAGAGGCTGCCTGCGACCTGGAACTCCACGTGGGTGGTGCGTGCAGGGACCACCAGGTTAGAGAGGCAGCAGCCACGCGGTGTGGTGCGTTTGTGTAGCCTGTGCAGAGAGGAGAGAACAGGGATAGGCAGAGGCATAGTTGACAGGCTGTAGCAAATGGCTACAAAAATGCAGAGGAGATCGGAATGAAATGAGCTAAGCATCTGGGAGCGGAGTGAGCAGGGCCTCCCTCACCAAAAACTTCTACCTCAGAAACTAAAATTGTTTCACTGAACCACCCGAACAAAAACTCTCCCAACTTCCACCTTTAGAAATCAGAATTGTTGTGAACCACAGCGGTTCAATGTTTAAAGGAATAAACTCAACCCACTTTATTCAGCTAGCTAACTATGACACCATAGCTAACTAGCAAGCTAGCATCCAATAACAATAACACACCGTTTAGCACCAACACTTGGTCACAACAAACCACCAATAGTGTGATAACACACTAAACAGATCATTCGTGTCTGTGTCAAGTTCCTTTCATGACGCAGCAATGATTAGACGTTGGCTAGCTAGGACAAGTATATTGTAGTTAGCTACTACAGTACAGCTAGCTGGTCGTGTTGGGTAGCTAGCAATGGCCACTGTGTTGACTTTGTTTGAAGAACGGCTAGCTAGCTAGCTTCGTGCTACACCCGGCACACAATGGCTATTGTGTTGACTCTGACTCTGTTCGAAAAAACGGCTAGGTAGCCCGCTTCGTGCTACAGCCGGCACGGCCGAAGACACTGCCAAGACACAGTAACTACCCACAACAACCCACGATGCCTAGCTATGACGCCGTAGCTAACTAGCAAGCTAGCATCCATTAACACACAATTTAGCATCAATACTTGGTTACAACAAATTATGTACTTGAAAATGTATCAATTGACCATTTCGGCACATTTGGGAAGACTTCATACAAAATAGTCCAGTATTGCAACGCTTCACTTGATCAATCTGAAACTTGACACAGTGCAAAATAGGGACAATGCAGATATTGTGTGTAATTGGTTCAGATGTTTGCCAGTAGCATTCTTCCTCTCTGTGTGTGTCTGGTTCAGACCAACAGAACTCCTCTTTCTGTGTGTGTCTGGTTCAGACCAATAGAACTCCTCTCTGTGTGTCTGGTTCAGACCAACAGAACTCCTCTCTGTGTGTGTCTGGTTCAGACCAACAGAACTCCTCTTTCTGTGTGTGTCTGGTTCAGACCAATAGAACTCCTCTCTGTGTGTCTGGTTCAGACCAACAGAACTCCTCTCTGTGTGTGTCTGGTTCAGACCAACAGAACTCCTCTCTGTGTGTCTGGTTCAGACCAACAGAACTCCTCTCTGTGTGTGTCTGGTTCAGACCAACAGAACTCCTCTCTGTGTGTCTGGTTCAGACCAACAGAACTCCTATCTGTGTGTGTCTGGTTCAGACCAACAGAACTCCTCTCTGTGTGTCTGGTTCAGACCAACAGAACTCCTCTCTGTGTGTGTCTGGTTCAGACCAACAGAACTCCTCTCTGTGTGTCTGGTTCAGACCAACAGAACTCCTCTCTGTGTGTGTCTGGTTCAGACCAACAGAACTCCTCTCTGTGTGTGTCTGGTTCAGACCAACAGAACTCCTCTCTGTTATGACAACAAAGACATGCAGCCACGCTGAACACCACCATGATCCCACGGACACTGAGAACCAGGGTTTCAATGGCCCTGCACAACGATGTCAACACTGGAGGGACTGGAGAAATGCATCAAGCTGGAGTGGTTGTTTCACTCTTCCCATGACAAAATGTTGACGAGGTATTGCAGAGTGTATTCACAGAGAAATTCACCAATCCAACGTTGACAAAGATGGAAAAACAACATACATTTCAAGTGCATTTAAAAAATATATTTTAATGTTTGCAGACAGGGTAGTGAAGAAACTAAGCAGAGCATTGTCTTAATATTTTTGGGATGAACCTACTTTACATATTGTGTGTGCCTGGGGATCAACACATTGTGGCGACGCTGATGAAGGCTGGCGCCGAAACGCGCCCGTTTGCTCTGCTGGTGCTAAGAAAAGACATAGAAACATATTTTTCCTTTTCTCAGATGCATACCTTTTGAACCCGGTATCTAAATGCTTTCTGTTACACAACCTTTTGAGTTGAGCACTCAAATTCCTCTTTCTATGGTAGCATCCCTCCCACTTTCTACTTGGAGGGTGATAAGATATTTTCTAAGTGTTTTTACATCTAGCAAAACATGATCTCCCCCCTTTACACACGGTTAATCCTGAGAAGACCCCATTATAAAGCTCTAGGTTGGGAAAATATTGATTTCACAGCCCAGCTAACAAGGAGTGGCTAACATCAGAGCCTTCCTCCCAAATGGTCTCTGTTAATGCGTCCCAAATGGCACCATATTCCCTATTTAGTGCACTACTTTTCCCTATTTAGTGCACTACTTTTCCCTATTTAGTAGTGCACTATATAGGTGATAGGGTGCCATTTGGGACATACTGTGTGCATGAACAAGCTGATGGCTAATGAAAACTGACCACACCCTCACCTCTGAGAGAGCGGCTTGGGAGCTCTGGGTGGAACCACCTTAGCCCAAATGTAATCTAAAAACAATTTCCCCACCATGTCCCCTAGCGAACGTCCCCCCACACTTGCCTGGCCACAGCTAAGTTTTGCTTCACAGGTTCATTCGTTGTTTAAATAAAGTCAATATTGTGCTGGACCGAGCAGTGCATCGCCTGGGGAATTACTCTGGTTGATAGTCCGAATAGGCGGATGGTTGTTGTTTTTTTGGAACCTCACTTTTCTTGACTTTTTCCCGCCGCTCTCTCCCTCTCCTTTCAGAATCAGCAGAGTCCTAAAGGCCAGTTATGTATCCGGCTCTGCTAAATTACTAAATTACTGAAATGCTTAGTACAAATTCTGATTGCGGGTCCCAAATGAAACTCCAAACTAATTCTAATTCCGCTTAGCCTGTAATTACAGGCTGCCACAGCAACGGATCAGCTGCATTCCGGAAAAATCTGACCTAATCGGTCTTTTGTTTGTGCCCCGTTTCATAAACTATATGATTAATTCTCTCTGTATTTAATCAGGCTTGACTCATTTGATAGGACAATCAGAATAAAAAATAAACAATAATGAATTGATTAACTGTGCAGGTTAATACTTTTTTTTTTGTATTCATTAGGTGATTTTAAATGATGATGACAATCTGTGAGAGATTCATTAAGCTACATTTACAATATCACTGTCACGGGCCCCATCTTGTCAATTGGACTGTGCCGAGGCAGCGATGCTGGGATGAGAATTAAGTTGAATAATTAAACATTAATACTAATGATAATCATCATCACAGTGTTTTCTCCCTGGGGTTTCCGTACTCCCTTCATCAGTCACAGTAATTAGAAAGCAATTGAGAGGAAATTAGTAGGGTAAAGGTTTCCTTTACTAAGTGTCATCACATTCACATTTATATTAACACAGCCACTAGACTTTTTCATACGGAGCGTAATTCTGTTGATGCTTATCTTATCAATACTGCTAGAGCCACATTACTGCTAATGGCCAGTCAGAGAGACTCATCATGTTGATGAAAGGAGTCAGTCAGAGAGACTCATCATGTTGATGATAATGACAGGAGTCAGTCAGAGAGACTCATCATGTTGATAATAATGACAGGAGTCAGTCTGAGAGACTCATCATGTTGATGACAGGAGTCAGTCAGAGAGACTCATCATGTTGATAATAATGACAGGAGTCAGTCAGAGAGACTCATCATGTTGATGATAATGACAGGAGTCAGTCAGAGAGACTCATCATGTTGATGACAGGAGTCAGTCAGAGAGACTCATCATGTTGATGATAATGACAGGAGTCAGTCAGAGACTCATCATGTTGATAATGATGACAGGAGTCAGTCAGAGGGACTCATCATGTTGATAATAATGACAGGAGTCAGTCTGAGAGACTCATCATGTTGATAATGATGACAGGAGTCAGTCAGAGAGACTCATCATGTTGATGATAATGACAGGAGTCAGTCAGAGAGACTCATCATGTTGATGACAGGAGTCAGTCAGAGAGACTCATCATGTTGATGACAGGAGTCAGTCAGAGAGACTCATCATGTTGATGACAGGAGTCAGTCAGAGAGACTCATCATGTTGATAATAATGACAGGAGTCAGTCAGAGAGACTCATCATGTTGATGATAATGACAGGAGTCAGTCAGAGAGACTCATCATGTTGATGACAGGAGTCAGTCAGAGAGACTCATCATGTTGATGATAATGACAGGAGTCAGTCAGAGACTCATCATGTTGATAATGATGACAGGAGTCAGTCAGAGAGACTCATCATGTTGATAATAATGACAGGAGTCAGTCTGAGAGACTCATCATGTTGATGACAGGAGTCAGTCAGAGAGACTCATCATGTTTATAATAATGACAGGAGTCAGTCAGAGAGACTCATCATGTTGATAATAATGACAGGAATCAGTCAGAGAGACTCATCATGTTGATAATGATGACAGGAGTCAGTCAGAGAGACTCATCATGTTGATAATAATGACAGGAATCAGTCAGAGAGACTCATCATGTTGATAATGATGACAGGAGTCAGTCAGAGAGACTCATCATGTTGATAATGATGACAGGAGTCAGTCAGAGAGACTCATCATGTTGATAATAATGACAGGAGTCAGTCTGAGAGACTCATCATGTTGATGACAGGAGTCAGTCAGAGAGACTCATCATGTTGATAATGATGACAGGAGTCAGTCAGAGAGACTCATCATGTTGATAATAATGACAGGAGTCAGTCAGAGAGACTCATCATGTTGATAATAATGACAGGAGTCAGTCAGAGAGACTCATCATGTTGATAATAATGACAGGAATCAGTCAGAGAGACTCATCATGTTGATAATAATGACAGGAGTCAGTCTGAGAGACTCATCATGTTGATGACAGGAGTCAGTCAGAGAGACTCATCATGTTGATAATAATGACAGGAGTCAGTCAGAGAGACTCATCATGTTGATAATAATGACAGGAGTCAGTCAGAGAGACTCATCATGTTGATAATAATGACAGGAGTCAGTCAGAGAGACTCATCATGTTGATAATAATGACAGGAATCAGTCAGAGAGACTCATCATGTTGATAATAATGACAGGAGTCAGTCAGAGAGACTCATCATGTTGATGACAGGAGTCAGTCAGAGAGACTCATCATGTTGATAATGATGACAGGAGTCAGTCAGAGAGACTCATCATGTTGATGACAGGAGTCAGTCAGAGAGACTCATCATGTTGATAATGATGACAGGAATCAGTCAGAGAGACTCATCATGTTGATAATAATGACAGGAGTCAGTCAGAGAGACTCATCATGTTGATAATGATGACAGGAGTCAGTCTGAGAGACTCATCATGTTGATAATAATGACAGGAGTCAGTCAGAGAGACTCATCATGTTGATAATGATGACAGGAGTCAGTCAGAGAGACTCATCATGTTGATGACAGGAGTCAGTCAGAGAGACTCATCATGTTGATAATAATGACAGGAGTCAGTCAGAGAGACTCATCATGTTGATAATGATGACAGGAGTCAGTCAGAGAGACTCATCATGTTGATAATGATGACAGGAGTCAGTCAGAGAGACTCATCATGTTGATGACAGGAGTCAGTCAGAGAGACTCATCATGTTGATAATGATGACAGGAGTCAGTCAGAGAGACTCATCATGTTGATGACAGGAGTCAGTCAGAGAGACTCATCATGTTGATAATGATGACAGGAGTCAGTCAGAGAGACTCATCATGTTGATAATAATGACAGGAGTCAGTCTGAGAGACTCATCATGTTGATAATAATGACAGGAATCAGTCTGAGAGACTCATCATGTTGATAATAATGACAGGAGTCAGTCAGAGAGACTCATCATGTTGATAATAATGACAGGAGTCAGTCAGAGAGACTCATCATGTTGATAATAATGACAGGAATCAGTCAGAGAGACTCATCATGTTGATAATAATGACAGGAGTCAGTCAGAGAGACTCATCATGTTGATAATAATGACAGGAGTCAGTCAGAGAAACTCATCATGTTGATAATAATGACAGGAATCAGTCAGAGAGACTCATCATGTTGATAATAATGACAGGAGTCAGTCTGAGAGACTCATCATGTTGATGACAGGAGTCAGTCAGAGAGACTCATCATGTTGATAATAATGACAGGAGTCAGTCTGAGAGACTCATCATGTTGATGACAGGAGTCAGTCAGAGAGACTCATCATGTTGATAATAATGACAGGAGTCAGTCTGAGAGACTCATCATGTTGATGACAGGAGTCAGTCAGAGAGACTCATCATGTTGATAATAATGACAGGAATCAATCAGAGAGACTCATCATGTTGATAATGATGACAGGAGTCAGTCAGAGAGACTCATCATGTTGATAATAATGACAGGAGTCAATCAGAGAGACTCATCATGTTGATAATGATGACAGGAGTCAGTCAGAGAGACTCATCATGTTGATAATAATGACAGGAGTCAGTCAGAGAGACTCATCATGTTGATGATAGGAGTCAGTCAGAGAGACTCATCATGTTGATGACAGGAGTCAGTCAGAGAGACTCATCATGTTGATGACAGGAGTCAGTCATAGAGACTCATCATGTTGATGACAAGAGTCAGTCAGAGAGACTCATCATGTTGATAATGATGACAGGAGTCAGTCAGAGAGACTCATCATGTTGATAATGATGACAGGAGTCAGTCAGAGAGACTCATCATGTTGATGATAGGAGTCAGTCAGAGAGACTCATCATGTTGATAATAATGAAAGGAGTCAGTCAGAGAGACTCATCATGTTGATAATGATGACAGGAGTCAGTCAGAGAGACTCATCATGTTGATAATAATGACAGGAGTCAGTCAGAGAGACTCATCATGTTGATAATAATGACAGGAGTCAGTCAGAGAGACTCATCATGTTGATAATGATGACAGGAGTCAGTCAGAGAGACTCATCATGTTGATGATAGGAGTCAGTCAGAGAGACTCATCATGTTGATAATAATGAAAGGAGTCAGTCAGAGAGACTCATCATGTTGATAATAATGACAGGAGTCAGTCAGAGAGACTCATCATGTTGATGATAGGAGTCAGTCAGAGAGACTCATCATGTTGATAATAATGAAAGGAGTCAGTCAGAGAGACTCATCATGTTGATAATAATGACAGGAGTCAGTCAGAGAGACTCATCATGTTGATAATAATGACAGGAGTCAGTCAGAGAGACTCATCATGTTGATAATGATGACAGGAGTCAGTCAGAGAGACTCATCATGTTGATAATAATGACAGGAATCAGTCAGAGAGACTCATCATGTTGATGACAAGAGTCAGTCTGAGAGACTCATCATGTTGATAATAATGACAGGAATCAGTCAGAGAGACTCATCATGTTGATAATAATGACAGGAATCAGTCAGAGAGACTCATCATGTTGATAATAATGAAAGGAGTCAGTCAGAGAGACTCATCATGTTGATTATAATGACAGGAATCAGTCTGAGAGACTCATCATGTTGATAATGATGACAGGAGTCAGTCAGAGAGACTCATCATGTTGATAATAATGACAGGAGTCAGTCAGAGAGACTCATCATGTTGATAATGATGACAGGAGTCAGTCAGAGAGACTCATCATGTTGATAATAATGACAGGAATCAGTCAGAGAGACTCATCATGTTGATAATGATGACAGGAATCAGTCAGAGAGACTCATCATGTTGATGACAGGAATCAGTCAGAGAGACTCATCATGTTGATAATGATGACAGGAGTCAGTCAGAGAGACTCATCATGTTGATAATAATGACAGGAGTCAATCAGAGAGACTCATCATGTTGATAATAATGACAGGAGTCAGTCATAGAGACTCATCATGTTGATGACAAGAGTCAGTCTGAGAGACTCATCATGTTGATAATAATGACAGGAATCAGTCAGAGAGACTCATCATGTTGATGACAGGAATCAGTCAGAGAGACTCATCATGTTGATAATGATGACAGGAGTCAGTCAGAGAGACTCATCATGTTGATAATAATGACAGGAGTCAATCAGAGAGACTCATCATGTTGATAATAATGACAGGAGTCAGTCATAGAGACTCATCATGTTGATGACAAGAGTCAGTCTGCGAGACTCATCATGTTGATAATAATGACAGGAGTCAATCAGAGAGACTCATCATGTTGATAATAATGACAGGAGTCAATCAGAGAGACTCATCATGTTGATAATAATGACAGGAGTCAATCAGAGAGACTCATCATGTTGATAATAATGACAGGAGTCAGTCATAGAGACTCATCATGTTGATGACAAGAGTCAGTCTGAGAGACTCATCATGTTGATAATAATGACAGGAGTCAATCAGAGAGACTCATCATGTTGATAATAATGACAGGAGTCAGTCAGAGAGACTCATCATGTTGATAATGATGACAGGAGTCAGTCTGAGAGACTCATCATGTTGATAATAATGACAGGAGTCAGTCAGAGAGACTCATCATGTTGATGACAGGAATCAGTCAGAGAGACTCATCATGTTGATAATAATGACAGGAGTCAGTCAGAGAGACTCATCATGTTGATGACAGGAATCAGTCAGAGAGACTCATCATGTTGATAATAATGACAGGAGTCAGTCATAGAGACTCATCATGTTGATAATGATGACAGGAGTCAGTCAGAGAGACTCATCATGTTGATAATAATGACAGGAGTCAGTCAGAGACTCATCATGTTGATAATAATGACAGGAATCAGTCTGAGAGACTCATCATGTTGATGACAGGAGTCAGTCAGAGAGACTCATCATGTTGATAATGATGACAGGAGTCAGTCAGAGAGACTCATCATGTTGATAATAATGACAGGAGTCAGTCAGAGACTCATCATGTTGATAATAATGACAGGAATCAGTCTGAGAGACTCATCATGTTGATGACAGGAGTCAGTCAGAGAGACTCATCATGTTGATAATAATGACAGGAGTCAGTCAGAGACTCATCATGTTGATAATAATGACAGGAGTCAGTCAGAGAGACTCATCATGTTGATAATAATGACAGGAGTCAGTCAGAGAGACTCATCATGTTGATAATAATGACAGGAGTCAGTCAGAGAGAGACTCATCATGTTGATAATAATGACAGGAGTCAGTCAGAGAGACTCATCATGTTGATAATAATGACAGGAGTCAGTCAGAGAGACTCATCATGTTGATAATAATGACAGGAATCAGTCAGAGAGACTCATCATGTTGATAATAATGACAGGAGTCAGTCAGAGAGACTCATCATGTTGATAATAATGACAGGAGTCAGTCAGAGAGACTCATCATGTTGATAATAATGACAGGAATCAGTCAGAGAGACTCATCATGTTGATAATAATGACAGGAGTCAGTCTGAGAGACTCATCATGTTGATGACAGGAGTCAGTCAGAGAGACTCATCATGTTGATAACGATGGATCAGAACCACCATGACTAACCTCGTCTGAGACCAGAAGATTTGTGTTGGCTCCCCAAGCTATATGCCAAGTCTTCAGCTCACCGGGCTAACACTCTCTTCTCAAGATCCATATTGAAACCCTACATGGAGGAGTGTAGAGGCCCGCAGTACAGTACAAGGGGAGGGTGGAAACATTGTGTCTGACTGACAGAGGGTGGTTTCTGCCTCAGTCTCAGGGTGGCCAGCCAGTCTCAGGGTGGCCAGCCAGTCTCAGGGTGGCCAGCCAGTCTCAGGGTGGCCAGCCAGTCTCAGGGTGGCCAGCCAGTCTCAGGGTGGCCAGCCAGTCTCAGGGTGGCCAGCAAGTCTCAGGTCGGCCAGCCAGTCTCAGGGTGGCCAGCCAGTCTCAGGGTGGCCAGCCAGTCTCAGGGTGGCCAGCAAGTCTCAGGTCGGCCAGCCAGTCTCAGGGTGGCCAGCCAGTCTCAGGGTGGCCAGCCAGTCTCAGGGTGGCCAGCCAGTCTCAGGGTGGCCATCCAGTCTCAGGGTGGCCAGCCAGTCTCAGGGTGGCCAGCCAGTCTCAGGGTGGCCAGCCAGTCTCAGGGGTGGCCAGCCAGTCTCAGGGTGGCCAGCCAGTCTCAGGGTGGCCAGCCAGTCTCAGGGGTGGCCAGCCAGTCTCAGGGTGGCCAGCCGCCAGTCTCAGGGTGGCCATCCAGTCTCAGGGTGGCCAGCCAGTCTCAGGGTGGCCAGCCAGTCTCAGGGTGGCCAGCCAGTCTCAGGGTGGCCAGCCAGTCTCAGGGTGGCCAGCCAGTCTCAGGGTGGCCAGCCAGTCTCAGGGTGGCCAGCCAGTCTCAGGGTGGCCAGCCAGTCTCACTATACTGGAGCCTAGCCGGACATGTCTCTCTGTCTTTAATAAAGGACTGCTTAAACCAATCCATACCCTTCAGATCTGGAAAACATTGAATGGTTAGGCCAAAACGAAGGGATGGGGAGTGCATTGTTATTTGGTTGAATGTGTGGTTGTTACAGTAGGATGGCGGTTGTCTCAGCCTCCGGGTGGCCAATCACTTTGTAACTCTCCTGGCTCGCTCTGTGTGTGTGTGTGTGTGTTTGTGTGTGTTTGTGTGTGTGTGTGTGTGTGTGTGTGTGTGTGTGTGTGTGTCTGTGTGTCTGTGTGTCTGTGTGTCTGTGTGTCTGTGTGTCTGTGTGTCTGTGTGTCTGTGTGTCTGTCTGTCTATAATAAAGTATGTTCCCAGAGAGAACAACAGATTGCTTCACAACACCCTGATAGACCAGAGATCTGCAAGGCTCTGATAAGACCTGATTTAGACCAGTAACGATAGTGACCCAGCAGAAGACATAGGAAGCCTCATTGTGACGAGGAAGCCTAAACTGTGTGTTAATCTTCCTGGATTGTGTTTCTCTCTCCCCCTTCACTCTGCCTCTCATATGATCTCCCCTCTTCAGTCAGTGGCAGAGCTCCGTTGCTCCAAAAGTGGATAATTCACGATAAAAACGTCTATCTCTCATTATAGCAACATCCAGTGGACCACGTCACATAACAGCCATGTGTCTTGTGCCACGCAGATGTTCTTTGGAATGGATTAGGGGGAGAAGAAGTTGGGTTTTCCGTCAGTTTTTGGAACAGATGCTGTGTATTCTTCCTTAGTCTACCACAGCCTGGCCTGCCTACTTGGACAATGTTATGCTGCTGCATGATATTGAAACTAGACTTCTCCTGTATTATTTCCTCAGGTTTAAGCCTTGGAGCCAGCCAGCCAGCCAGCCAGCCAGCCAGCCAGTCAGCCAGCCAGGCAGCCAGCCAGCCAGCCAGCCAGCCAGCCAGCCAGCCAGCCCCCAGGGGAGACCTGGGAGAAGCAACCCCAGGGGAGACTTTGGAGGCCCAGTCCCAATGCACGTCCCAAATGGCACACTATTACCTATATAGTGGCCCATAGGGCCCTGGTCAAAATTAGTGCACTACATAGGGAATAGGGGGCCATTTGGGACTGAGGCCCAGTGTACAGTTACTTAGCTTTTCTCTGCACTCATCAATTCATAAATCTCTCTCACAAAGCAGATGCTGAATGGGATAAAACTCTGTGGCAGGCAGAGAGAGGAAGGAAGGCTAGCCCCTGAAATATGGCCGCGGTTATGTCAGGTACTGTTCAATAAGATTGAAGTTTAACCTGAGTTAACTGGTTTATTAGAGGTAATGGTCTGGCTGAGGCTCTGGATGGTCCTACGACACTGTTTTATTCTTTATCATTCTAACCTTCTTTTTTTTTTAAACATTCTGTTTCATGGTTATTGTCATGGTTACAAGCAAAAACTAAAGCAGGAAGTACAAGTGACTCGCTCAATACGGAAGTGGTCAGATGACGCAGATGCTACGCTACAGGACTGTTTTGCTAGCACAGACTGGAATATGTTCCGGGATTCATCCAATGGCATTGAGGAGTACACCACATCCGTCACCGGCTTCATCAATAAGTGCATCGACAACGTCATCCCCACAGTGACCGTAAGTACATATGCCAACCAGAAGCCATGGATTACAGGCAACATCCGCACCGAGCTAAAGGCTAGAGCTGCCACTTTCAAGGAGTGGGACACTAATCCGGACGCTTATAAGAAATCCCGCTATGCCCTCAGACGAACCATCGAACAGGCAAAGTGTCAATGCAGGTATAAGATTGAATCCTACTACACCGGCTCTGATGCTCGTCGGATGTGACAGGGCTTGAAAACTATTACGGACTACAAAGAGAAACCCAGCCGCGAGATGCCCAGTGATGCGAGCCTACCAGACGAGCTAAATGCCTTTTATGCTTATTTCGAGGCAAGCAACAATAAAACATGCATGAGAGCACCAGCTGTTCCGGACGACTGTGTGATCACGCTCTCTGTAGCAAATGTGAGCGAGACCTTTAAACAGGTCAACATTCACAATGCCGCGGGGCCAGACGGATTACCAGGACGTGTACTCAGAGCATGCGCAGACCAACTGGCAAGTGTCTTCACTGACATTTTCAATCTCTCCCTGACCGAGTCTGCAATACCTACATGTTTCAAGCAGACCACCATAGTCCCTGTGCCCAAGAACACTAAGGTAACCTGCCTAAATGACTACCGCCCCGTAGCACTCACGTCGGTAGCCATGAAGTGCTTTGAAAGGCTGGTCATGGCTCACATCAACACCATTATCCCAGAAACCCTAGACCCACTCCAATTTGCATACCGCCCCAACAGATCCACAGATGATGCAATCTCTATTGCTCTCCACACTGCCCTTTCCCACCTGGACAAGAGGAACACCTATTTGAGAATGCTATTCATTGTCTACAGCTCAGCGTTCAACACCATATTGTCCTCAAAGCTCATCATTAAGCTAAGGACCCTGGGACTAAACACCTCCCTCTGCAACTGGATCCTGGACTTCCTGACGGTCCGCCCCCAGGTGGTAAGGGTAGGCAACAACACATCTGCCACGCTGATCCTCAACACAGAGGGGCCCCTCAGGGGTGTGTGCTTAGTCCCGTCCTGTACTCCCTGTTCACCCACGACTGTGTGGCCAAGCACGACTCCAAAACCTTCATTAAGTTTGCTGACGACACAACTGTGTTACTGTAGGCCTTATTTACCGAAAACGATAAGACAGCCTATAGGGAGGAGGTCAGAGACCTGGCAGTGTTGTGCCAGGACAACAACCTCTCCCTCAACGTGAGCAAGACAAAGGATCTGCTCGTGGACTACAGGAAAAAGGAGGGCCGAACACGCCCCCATTCTCATCGACGGGGCTGTAGTGGAGCGGGTCGAGAGTTTCAAGTTCCTTGGTGTCCCCATCACCAACAAACTATCATGGTCCAAACACACCAAGAAAGTCATGAAGAGGGCTCGTTATTATGTTGTTATGGTAATGTTGTAATGGTAATGTTGTTATGGTAATGTTGTAATGGTAATGTTGTTATGGTAATGTTGTTATGGTAATAAACACAGCCTAGCATCCCAAATGGCACCCAATTTCCTACCTATGTCAAAAGTATTTTGTCATGGAGCCCCGTGTAGCTCAGTTGGTAGAGCATGGTGCTTGCAAAGCCATGGTTGTGGGTTCGTTTCCCACATGGGGCCAGTATGAAAAAAATAAAAAATTATGCACTCACTAACTGTAAGTCGCTCTGGATAAGAGCGTCTGCTAAATGACTAAAATGTAAAATGTAAAGAATGGCCTTTTTCCCTTTATTCAGATTACAACCCCTCACTTTCCGTTATTTGAAAAGGAAATCATCTCGCAAATATCATTATTTCAAAAACAAGCCTTAGAAAGTTGGTTGCAATTTCAATTTAATCCTCCATAAATGACAGAACAAATAATGCAACAAATATTGATGTTAAACTCAAATATACTAATTGACAAAAAAACTTTTTTTTTTTTACAAAATGTTTAAAAAAGGTATAATCTTCGTAAATGATATCATCGGTAGAACTGGTGGAGTTATGTCACACATGCAGCTAACAAAAACATATGGAAATGTGTGCTCTACCCAAAATGACAACCAAATAATTGCAGCATTACCACAAATTTGGAAGAGGAAAGTGGAAGGGAGAGAAAGTAAGGAACTTGTCTGTCGGCATTGCATTAAAGAACATAACTGGTTAAAGAAAATTGTGATAAATAAAAAAGTATATCAGTTTCATTTAAGGACCAAATGATTGACAGCTGTCCCATATAGATTGCAAAATAGTAATTTTTGGACACAGGTCCAGGAATGGCTAAAGGATTGCAATATTTACTGGAGCTAACCTTGCAGATAGCATTACTGGCTGATCTGAAAAGTCATAGTCAATCGATCAATAACATAATAATACTTTTAGCAAAAATTTATTTTTTCAATTCACAATCTGTAGAAACAATGAGAATAGAAAGGTTCAGAACGTTTGTAAGACATCACAGTACAGTTGAAATATACAGTGAGGGAAAAAAGTATTTGATCCCCTGCTGATTTTGTACGTTTGCCCACTGACAGAGAAATGATCAGTCTATAATTTTAATGGTAGGTTTATTTGACCAGTGAGAGACGGAATAACACCAAGAAAATCCAGAATAACGCATGTCAAAAATGTTATAAATTGATTTGCATTTTAATGAGGGAAATAAGTATTTGACCCCTCTGTAAAACATGACTTAGTACTTGGTGGCAAAACCCTTGTTGGCAATCACAGAGGTCAGACGTTTCTTGTAGTTGGCCACCAGGTTTGCACACATCTCAGGAGGGATTTTGTCCCACTCCTCTTTGCAGATCTTCTCCAAGTCATTAAGGTTTTGAGGCTGACGTTTGGCAACTCGAACCTTCAGCTCCCTCCACAGATTTTCTGTGGGATTAAGATCTGGAGACTGGCTAGGCCACTCCAGGACCTTAATGTGCTTCTTCTTGAGCCACTCCTTTGTTGCCTTGGCCGTGTGTTTTGGGTCATTGTCATGCTGGAATACCCATCCACGTCCCATTTTCAATGCCCTGGCTGAGGGAAGGAGGTTCTCACCCAAGATTTGACGGTACATGGCCCCATCCATCGTCCCTTTGATGCAGTGAAGTTGTCCTGTCCTCTTAGCAGAAAAACATCCCCAAAGCATAATGTTTCCACCTCCATGTTTGAAGGTGGGGATGGTGTTCTTGGGGTCATAGGCAGCATTCCTCCTCCTCCAAACACGGTGAGTTGAGTTGATGCCAAAGAGCTCGATTTTGGTCTCATCTGACCACAACACTTTCACCCAGTTCTCCTCTGAATAATTCAGATGTTCATTGGCAAACTTCAGACGGGCATGTATATGTGCTTTCTTGAGCAGGGGGACCTTGCGAGCACTGCAGGATTTCAGTCCTTCACGGCGTAGTGTGTTACCAATTGTTTTCTTGGTGACTATGGTCCCAGCTGCCTTGAGATCATTGACAAGATCCTCCTGTGTAGTTCTGGGCTGATTCCTGATTGAAATCTGATTGATTGATTGCTTCTGTGGACAGGTGTCTTTTATACAGGTAACAAACTGAGCTTAGGAGCACTGCCTTTAAGAGTGTGCTCCTAATCTCAGCTCGTTACCTGTATAAAAGACACCTGGGAGCCAGAAATCTTTCTGATTGAGAGGGGGTCAAATACTTATTTCCCTCATTTGACATGCGATTTTCTGGATTCTTTTGTTGTTATTCTGTCTCTCACTGTTCAAATAAACCTACCATTAAAATTATAGACTGATTATTTCTTTGTCAGTGGGCGAACGTACAAAATCAGCAGGGGATCAAATACTTTTTTCCCTCACTGTATATGGCAAATATAAATCCTATATGGATGGTGTTAAAAGATAGATGGGAGGTGTTGAATGGAATTGAAGGATGGGACTAATAACAACTAACAACAAATAATAACCAGATAACTAATAATGTAAGCATACTGTTTCCATAATAAGTATATAGGTAGTAGGTTGGGAGCTTTTTTGAAAGAGCACAGTTAGAAAGATATGGCAAATAGAAGCGAACCAGATGGACATCATGAAAATTATCGGAGAGATTGAGAGTAGAGGAAGTTCAGGAGAAAAAACAAACAAAATATAATTATTGTAAAATTGACTGTGTCCATAAAATGTAGATAGTAGGTATAAGCTGGAAGTAGAGGCCTAAGCATTGTTGTTCACTAGTTTACTCCAAGTAGGGAAAGGGTGGTGGGGTTGGAAAGTAATAAAGGGAATATATATTTTTAAAGGGTATGTGTATGTATGTATGTATGTATGTATGTATATATATATGTATATGTATGTGTGTGTATATATATATATATATATATATATATATATATATATATATATATATATATATATATATATATATATATATATATATATATATATATATATATATATATACAACATGGGGGATTGGAAGTGATGCAGACAATTAAATTATTGGAAGTTACAATCTATCTGCAATATTAAGCTGATCTACCCCCTAAAAGAAAAAAGAAAAAAAAAGATGTCATGTAGGGAATTTGGAACACATGCAGGACCAGTGAAAGGTTTGGACACACCTACATTCCAGGGTTTCTCTTTATTTTTACTATTTTCTACATTGTAGAATAATAGTGATGACATCAAAACAATGAAATAACACACATGGAATCATGTAGTAACCAAACAAGTGTTAAACAAATCAAAATGTATTTTATATTTGAGATTCTTAAATTGCCACACTCTGCCTTGATGACTGCTTTGCACACTCTTGGCATTCTCTCAACCAGCTTCATGAGGTAGTCACCTGGAATGCATTTCAATTAACAGGTGTGCCTTGTTAAAAGTTAATTTGTGGAATTTCTTTCCTTCTTAATGCGTTTGACCCAATCAGTTGTGATGTGACAAGGTAGGGGTGGTATACAGAAGATAGCCCTATTTGGTAAAAGACCAAGGTCACCCTGTCGCGCTCACCCCGGTCATCATGAAGTGCTTCGAGAGGCTGGTCATGGCCCACATCAAGGGCAGCATTCCAGGTACTCTGGACCCACTCCAATCTGCCTACTGCTCCAACAGCTCCATGGGAGACGCCATTTACATCACTGTTCACACGGCCGTAACACACCTGGATATGAGGAACACCTATGTGAGAATGCTGTTGACTACAGTTCAGCGTTCAACACTATTGTTCCCTCCAAGCTCGACACCAGGCTCAGAGCCCTGGGTCTGGACACTACCCTCTGAAACTGGATCCTGGACTTCGTGATGAGCAGACCACAGGCTGTGAGGATTGGAAACAACACCTCCTCCACACTGACTCAACACAGGGGCCCCCCAGGCCCAACAACACCACCACTTCCTACTACCGCTGCACCGTCGAGAGCATCCAGACCGGTTGCATCACGGCCTGCTCCGCCCATGACCGCAAGGCCCTCCAGTGGGTGGTGAAGACAGCCAAGTTTATCACTGGGACCGTGCTCCCACCCATCCAGGACATCACTGGGACCGTGTTCCCATCCATCCAGGACATCACTGGGACCGTGTTCCCATCCATCCAGGACATCACTGGGACCGTGCTCCCACCCATCCAGGACATCACTGGGACCGTGCTCCCACCCATCCAGGACATCTACTCAAAACGGTGCCTGAGGAAGGCCAGCAGCATCATCAAGGACCCAACACACCCCAGCCACGAGCTGTTCTCTCCCTTATCGTCTGGCAGACGGTATCGGAGCATGAGGTCTGATACCAACAGGCTCAGAAACAGTTTCTATCTACAAGCCATCAGACTGCTGAACACTTCAACTGGACTGACCACCTGCTCTGATTCTTTGCACCTTAGCGCGCGCACACACACACAGACACACAGACACACACACACACACACACACACCCACACAGACACACACACACAGACATACCAAAACACGTGTAAATATAAATTGTCCCTTCCTGTATTATACTGATGCTAAAATGTTTGTTCTATTCTACTGAGACATTTACTTTGTGTTCCTATTCTTATCTTTTGTTATTTCTTATTGTTGTTGCATTGTCGAGAAGAAACCTGAAAGTAAGCATTTCGTTGGATGATGTATACAGTACCATGCATATCCCATACATTCGACTAATATAACTTTAAACAAACTGAAACCTACGTTTCTTATGGGACAAGTTCAGAGAGTAGCTCCCCCCCCGCTTTGGCCCGTTTTATTCCATTCCGTGCCCTACTGAACATACCCTCTCCATCATCAGAGTGAACCTGCTCCCTACAGAGCTCTAAAAGGAGAAGACAACACCTTGTCTAACCTGATTATCATTTGAGCTCAATTATCAGGTCACCCACTGAGTGTGTTACTTCATCTACAGTGCATTCACAACCCCTTTACTTTTTATTTATATTTTCTTGAGTTGCGGCCTGAATTTAAAATAGATTACATTTAGATTTTTTTGTCACTGGGCTACACACAATACCCTATAATGTCAAAGTAGAATGACGTTTTTTGAAATGTTTACAAATCAATTACAAATGAAAAGCTGAAATGTCTTGAGTCAATAAGTATTCAACCCCTTTTTTATGGCAAGCTTAAATAAGTTCAGGTGTAAGAATGTGCTTAACAAGTCACATAATAAGTTGCATGGACTCACTCTGTGTGCAATAATAGTGTTTAACATGATTTTGAATGACTACCTCATCTCTGTACCCCACACATACATTTATCTGTAAGGTCCCTCAGTCGAGCAGTGAATTTCAAACAATGATTCAACCACAAAGACCAGGGAGGTTTTCCAATGTCTCTCAAAGAAGGGCACCTATTGGTAGATGGGTTAAAAAAAAGAGCAGACATTGAATATCCCTTTGAGCATGGTGAAGTTATTAATTACACTTTGGATGGTGTATGTACACCCAGTCACTACATAAATACAGGCATCCTTCCTAACTCAGTTGCCGGAGAGGAAGGAAACCGCTCAGGGATTTCACCATGAGGCCAGTGGTGACAGTTAAAGAGTTTTATGGATGAGAAAACTGAGAATGTATCAACAGCATTGTCATTACTCCACAATGCTAACCTAATTGACAGTGAAAAGAAGGTATCCTGTACAGAATAAAAATATTCCAAAACATGCATCCTGTTTGCAACAAGGCACAAAAGAAATACTTCAAAAAATGAGGCAAAACAATTCACTTTCTGTCCTGAATACAAAGTGTTATGTTTGGGACAAATCCAATACAACACATTACTGAGTACCGCTCTCCTTACTTTCAAGCATAGTGGTGGCTGCATCATGTTATGGGTATGCTTGTAATCATTAAGGGAGTTTTTCAGGATAAAAATTTAACCGAATGTAGCTAAGCACAGGCAAAATCCTAGAGGACGATCTGGTTCAGGCTGCTGTCCACCTGGGAGATTAATTCACATTTCAGCAGGACAATAACCTAAAACACAGGGCAAAATCTAAACTCGAGTTGCTTACCAAGAGTGGCCAAGTTACAGTTTTGATTTAAATCTGCTTGAAAATCTATGGCAAGACCTGAAAATGGTTGTCTAGCAATGATCAACAACCAATTTGACAGAGCTTGAAGAATTTTGAAAAGAATAATGGGCAAATGTTGTACAATCCAGGTGTGGAAAGCGCTTAGAGACTTACCCAGAAAGACTCACAACGGTAATTGCTGCCAAAGGTGCTTCTACAAAGTGTTTACTTAGGGTTGGTGTGAGGTGTGACCCTGGTGCGGTGCAGGATAGACAGTAGACAGAGATGGTGAAACTAGGATCTTTACTGGTGGTTCCAAAACCAGGATACAAAATAACGGACTTATATAAATAAAGGAGGAGCAAATTGGTCTCCAAAAACAGGCTGACAGCAAACATACGAAATACTAACTACGACTGAAAACAACAATGAAACAGGGAGAACACTTCTCAAGTACCTGTACATACGTCTCGCGATCAGACACTGATTAGTACTATTTGGCATCGAGAACTAGCAGAGAAAACAGAGCAAGGGAACACAGGGAAGAGAGGGCATAAATATACAGGTGAACAGGTAGACACAGGTGACACCAATAGGATAATGATTAGTCCAGAGTGAGTGAGGAGGTGCCTAAGGTTGTCGGAGGATGACACATAGTGGGTCGCTCCGGAACTGCGACCCCCTCCTGTAACATATTTCAGTATTTCATTTTCAATAGATTTGCAAACATTTCTAAAAACACGTTTTCACCAGGTCATTATGGAGTATTGTGTGTAGATGGGTAAAAAATAAATATTTAAGAAATGTTTTATTCCGGCTGTAACGCAAAATGTGAAATAACTCTGAATACTTTCTGAAGGCACTGTCTTGGAGATTAGGTATCAAGAGTTAACTAAATCCCATAGTCTTATACATTTTGTTTTTTACGAGTCTCTTTGAGGATGCAAAAAAATCCATAATATTTTCCAGCTTCTTTGTCTCTCTACCAAGGGAAACATCCTGGTCCCTACGTGATGTCAGCATGTTACCCCTGTTACACAAACCTTAGGACTTAAACTATAAGCTGTCAATCAAACTATTCAGTCTCTGAAGCTTGGTTGGTAGAGGTTTCCAACATTGAATGTTGGTTTCTTAGATCATTATTCGGATAGACAGAGAGTTGGACATCAGATATGCATAGCGATTCATCCAATTCCCTCTCGCTCTGATATTATTTTACCACAGGGGATAAAATAAAGAGAGGAGAGCTATGCTGTCTACCTACCTACCAGCCAAGCCTTGATCAGATTCAGAACTCATCCTGATGCAAAAAAAACATGAATGACATCGATGACACAAGGCAGCTTTTGGACAATCAGAGCCTGGGTTTAGGATAGGAGGAGGATGGGAGGATAGAATGAGAGGTGGATAGGAAGTCAGTCACTCACTCAGTCACTCAGTCAGACACTCACTCAGTCACTCTCTCAATAACTTCTGAGTTTATAACTCAGTCACTCACTCAGATACTCACTCAGTCACTCACTCAGTCACTCACTCAGTCACTCAGTCACTCAGTCACTCACTCAGATACTCACTCAGAGTCACTCACTCTCCCCCATAGGGCTCTGGTCAAAAGTAGTGCACTGTATAGGGAATAGAGTACCATTTGGGATGCATAAGGTCTATAACAGTTCTTAATATACCCTTCAGATAGGGACCTCCTGGGAGCGTTTATACAATAATATCTGTCACGGCGGAGGGACGGGAGCAGAGATAGGTCGTGATGGATCACCCTGTCACCACTGAGGGATTATGACTCCAGGCATGAAAGTGTTCCCGGCTAAGCACTTCATCATGGCCAATAGTTTTTTTTTTTTTTTACGACATTGTGGCAAAGCCTTCACAGTTCCACACTGTCAGGGGCTGTGTCCCGAATGGAACCCTGTTCCCTTTTTTTATGGGCCCTGGTCAGAAGTAGTGCACTACAGAATATAGGCGGTACGGTGCGATTTGGGACACATCACTGGGAATCCACTGGAGACTAAGGAAGACACGTGGCAGACCGTGAGACATGGACGCGGAGGATCATTCTCACTAACAGACACTGCCCCCTCTGAGGTGTGACAGAAACCATTTAGCTTATGGCAGAAGAAGAAGCCATCACAAAAAAAAAAAAGTGGTTTTCTGTAAGCAACATTTCATTGATCAGAGGGTAATCTGATGTCTTAGGGTCCATCACTACGTAGAGTCTGATGTCTTAGGGTCCATCACTACGTAGAGTCTGATCTCTTAGGGTCCATCACTACGTAGAGTCTGATCTCTTAGGGTCCATCACTACGTAGAGTCTGATCTCTTAGGGTCCATCACTACGTAGAGTCTGATCTCTTAGGGTCCATCACTACGTAGAGTCTGATGTCTTAGGGTCCATCACTACGTAGACTCTGATGTCTTAGGGTCCATCACTACGTAGACTCTGATCTCTTAGGGTCCATCACTACGTAGACTCTGATGTCTTAGGGTCCATCACTACGTAGAAAGTCACCTCAGTTTCCTGGGATGACAATTCAAACCAAAATGCAACACAACAGGAACTGCAAGCTACTGTATGTCTCAGAGGGGATTGGGCTCTTCAATCTTCCTGGTGCCAGAGGTATGGATCGCAGAATGCTGCTCTCTCCTCAGGGAATATAGGAGAGGCAGGGCAAACAATACATTTACTTGGCTGAATGCTTCCATATATAAAATATATATATATTGTTTTAATGCAATATTAATCATTTTCAGTGCATACTGTACCTTAGTGACTTCTGAGTTTATAGCTACTGCTATTTCTGCTATAGCTGACTAACTTATTTTTTTAGTGATGATCATTCATATACTCTATTATTCTCCTCGTGAAAAAAAAAACATTGTTTAGTAATAGTTTTAATTTACATCAAAATCAGGAAGACAAGAGATTAATTAACCTCTACTAAAGCACTTAAGAGTCCACATGGAATAATCCAAATTTTACTCACTAATCTTCCAGTCTTAAAGGAACTTAAAGAAGTCATATGTCCTCTTCTTACATCTGCTTTTAGGGATTTAAAGTATTTTTATCGAGGTGATAAAACAGTAGTTTAACATGTGGGACGTACTGCTGTATTACATCTTCATGTCGTTCCTCTAAGTCAAGCAATTCATTAGAATGTTTGTGCTCAGATACTTAGTGGCAAATAGAAAACATTTTTAATTTGAAGAACAAAGTTGTGTTTTGGTCTAGCATCAATTTCACCTGAAGGTAAAAGATCTAACAGCCTTTCTTTCTTTACTTCTACACAATGTTCAACCGACATTCAAAGACTCCAGGTTTCCTTTCAGTCCAGTTCTGAACACTCAATGAAAAGGGGAAATTGCTAACTAAAAACTTTTTCCAACCATGACTCCATGCTTTATTAATGTGTGGGTTACTGTGTGAAATCATTACTCTATCCTTTATTAATGTGCTACTGTGTGAAAGTAGAATTTGGTGGAAATGTACGTGTGTGTGTGTATGTGTGTGTGTAACTTCACATGAAATCCAGCCACATAAGTCAGCGTGTCATCGCTACAAACACACACACCTACACACCTACACACCTACACAAGCACCACTTCTCTTCTCCCAGCCTGAGAGGAGAGAATGTCTTTGAAAATGAAAATGATTGGCCAAACTCACTGCACTGCTGTCTTTCACTTAATCTATCTCCTATGTGGCTTTGCTAAGAAATCAAAACTATTCTTGATGCAAATCCAAAAGGCAAAACTGGGAAAACAAGGATGTTAAACACAAGACCTTTCTCTTCATCAATACTGTATCAGTCAGTAGATTCCCCTGCAGGTTTTTTAAAAATCTACCAATGTTCATGCAGGTTGGCTCAGCTATAAAAATCGACCAACGTTCATGCAGGTTGGCTCAGCTATAAAAATCGACCAACGTTCATGCAGGTTGGCTCAGCTATAAAAATCG